>NC_056731.1:117331707-117616707 GCF_019279795.1 Protopterus annectens | reverse complement strand
TGTAGTAGTTCATGGATACAGAGTGCCAAAGGGCATGACAATGCACTTTTTGGCACTGAGCTTAAAGCCATGTCTCTGACACCAGACATCTATCTTAGTGAGGCCATTCTGTAGGATGTCCACATCATTTGGGGGCTCGACTATGGCTCCTAGTTTACAGTCATCTGCAAACTTCATTAGCCAGAGGCCTTCTGTGTTAGCCTGTACTTTAGAGAAGTAGATACCAAACAGGAGAGGTCCCAGGACTGAACCCTGTGGTACTCCACTTGTCACTGGTTTGAAATCAGATTTGGAGTCTGCAACTTTTACAGTGTGGGTTCTGTCAGTGAGCTAGTTGGCAACCCATCTTATGCCATAGGAAATTATACCTAGTTTAGTGAGTTTAACTATAATTCCAGAATGGGGGATGGTGTTGAAAGCCTTGGCGAGGTCAAGATAGGCTGTGTGAACCACCTCACCCTTGTCTACAGCTTTGGTGACTGCCTCAAAGAAGTCGATCAGGTTCAGAAGGCATGATCTGCCTTTCACATTCCCGAACTGGGTGGGGCCAGAGTTTGGAGGTTACCAATGTCTTTGTTTATGAGTTCCATGATGATATGTTCCATGGCCTTGCAGACCAGGCTCATCAGGCTAATGGGGTGGTAGTTCCTGGGATCCGTCGTGGCTCCCCCTTTGTGGAGTGGGATAACTGTTGCTGTGCGCCATTCAGTGGGCACAAAATCTGATGTGAGACTATGATTGAACGTGGTGCTTATGTGGGAAGGCACTTCATTCTGACATTCATATAAAACGCAGCCTGGGATGTTGTCCAGTCCCATGGATGCTGTGTTTTTGGTTTTAGAAAGTACAGCTTTTACCTGCATAGATGTGATTACAGGGACTCTGTATTCTTCCTGTATAGATATGGGCCCTTTAGGGGGTGAGAGGGGGGTAAAGTAAGCACTGAACCTATCTGCCAGGATTTTGGCAATATCAGTTGGTTCTGTAATTTTCATGCCATTGTGCTGTAACTCAGAGCAGATCTGGGTGTTGCCATTAAGAGTCTTGACATAGCTATAGAATGCTTTGTGGTTGCCTTTATTAGCAGTGGTGATTTTGTTTTCATAGCTAGCTTTGGATGATCTTATAAGGCATCTCAGCTTCTTACTGAGGCTGACCCAGGAGCTCCTCCACTCATGGGATTTTACTCTCTTTTGCAACAGTTTTTTCCTTCTGTTGTAGAGTTTGTTTAAGGCAGAGGACCACCAGATTTGCTTCCTTTTTTTAGAGGTTAGTGTCTTGGTTCTGCTTGGGATAACATGATTCATTTACTTGTGTAAGTGCTTATAAAGTGCATTTGTGTAGGATTCAGCAGTCGTAACTGTATTGTCCATCTGCATGGGTGTTATGAAGTTCGCCACTACTGTCTTAAGAAGCATGAAGTTAGCTTTGGAGACATTTTTTATAGTGGTTTCCTGAATGGTGGGTGGGGGCGGGATGTGGATATCTAGGGTGATTAGCTTATGGTCGGATCTGACCAGCGAGGAGTTGACTTCAGGTGTAAAACACCGATCACTCGTGTTGGTAATGACTAGGTCTATGATATTGTTGCCCCTGGTGGGAATGTGGATAAGTTGATCCAGGGCATTGAAATTTATGAATTCCAGAATGCGTTGAGCGAAGGAGTTGGTACATGAGTACTTTTCCCAATTAATGATGGGGTAGCTGAAATTGCCCATTATTAGGGTGCTTGGTTGAACCCTAATATTTTCCAGTATATCAAGAAAAGAGGAGTGGGAAACCTGGGGCATGGTGGGGGATATGTAGAAAGCTACAATTTGGACTGCAGCTTTGCCCAGGGTTAGTTGCACTTGGATAAGCTTGGATACATTATGCTGCACAACTAGCCTGGAGGTGTGGATATCCTTAATGAATATGGACACACCTCCACCTTTGGTGTTCTGGTCCAGGTTAGATGGCCCGAAAAGTGTGGTACACACAGAGAGATATACTGACACAGAATATAGATATAGATACATATATACAAAAACTTGTGTGAGATTTTTAAAATACATTTCAACTGTTTCAGAAAGCAATATGTCTGCAGTTCAGTTTTTCCTTCTTCCTCAGGGAATATAGGATTTGTGCTCTACTTGTGTTGTAAACATCATTTTCTCTTGAACTTGCTATCAGATAATATACATCCAGAAAGAGATATCTGATACCATTTGATACATTTTGAACAAGATACAGCTCAGGAACAATCTAACTTTTTTAGTTGAACTTTAAAAAATATTATTTATTGTTATTTACTTTGCAAAGAATGCATGCAGAATGTACTGATGTAATTATATGTGTTCTTTGTCCATATCCATTTGTTGTGGCTCATTTGTCATGGCCTTCCCTTTAAGTAATGCTCATTTTAAAAGGAAAATCTAACACCACTTGAGAATGCTATTCAGAAACATTATAATTTCGCAGTTTCTTATCAAGTTTTTGACCTGGTCACTCCCCTCTTGAGAAGCATGACAATAGTTGTCCCATGCTGGCACTCATACATTCTTTGACTTCCTTCTTTAAACAGATAGTGACTGACACATTTTCACACTGGGGGGTGGGGTGGAGTTTATTCTAAAGTTGGGAGAAGCAATGGGTAATGAGCCTGTCCTACTAATTACTGTTAATAATAGTGATTTTAAGGATCATTTTAAAAGTGTGTTGGCTTTTCTTTCAGTACATTCCAGACACAGTATTTCAAAGACAAAGGGGTCTTTCATTACTACTTTTCTTCATTTTTACTTTTAATTTTTTTTTTATTTAGATTTGAGATTTCTGGTTAAATCTTTACTCACTGGAGTTCATAATCTTCTATATGATTTTTCCACTGAACGCCACATACCTGGGAAATATTAGTGGCAAAACCAGAAATACAATGTGGTATCAGGTGAGCAATAAACAAGAGAATTGGGCAAGTAGCCTGTCATCCTGTTTACAAATCACTTCCCTTAGTTATACATGTAGGATTTAGCTTTTTGATAAATTAATTACTTAAACACACACACACACACACACACACACACACACACACACACACACACACACACACACACACACACACACACACACACACACACACACTTTTATAAGCATGCACGTGCACACTCACTGTTATACAGTCATCAACAGGTATGAGCTAGCCAGACCCATTTGCTCCCCAACAAGGGCAAGAATCTTATGGCCCATCCATTACCTGTTTAGGGCAACAACCTTTTGAACCCATGCAAGGTAAGAGTTCATTTAGGGAGCAAATCACCTCCTATTCATGCAGGCCTTCCCTCCGAACTGCCACCCCCCCATGGCAGATGTTGGTTTCTGTAAAACCTGTTTTTATAGGATGCCCCATGTTTGCATTCAAAACACGTATGCACATCTTCCAGTTAATGTGTAGTACTTGGACACAGAGACAAGTTAGCTGTATTCTGCATTCTGACTTGGCTGTGGCTATCGGTGGATTTTGTGGTTCTACACCTTGCATTCTCTTACTCACTTATTTGAGCCAGCCTGGCTCAATGGCACAGAGAGATGAAGCACTGACTGTGACCCAGGTGATCAGGAGTCAGTTACTGGCCCTAGCAGTGGTAGAACCAGAAATGGAAGGGGTGGAAGGAAGATGTTTGGTTTACTTGCTTCTCCTGCTTTGTCCATAATTAGGGGCTGAGAATGGGGAAACCATTACTCTTATCAATAGAAAAGGGGCAGTGCTGCTTTGAGGGAGTACATTTTATTAGAGTGAGGGGATATACCCTGCAGACAACCACTTGTATGTCCCTCCTCCACTTCACCAAATGCATGCAATTATGGCCAAGGAAAAAAATACTTTAAAAAAATCCTCAAACCACTCCTGATGGCTGCCTGAATGTTGACCCTCCTCATCAACCCCATCTTGGTTTTGGGGAAAAAATTGGCTGATTGACTGAGATGGAGCTAGTAACTAATAGTCAGTCAGGGCAAAGTGCAAAAAAACAAAACTTCCCCTGTTTTGATCAGCAGTGCAACAGCTGATATTGCTTCTTCTCCCACAGGCTATCATCATCTCCTTATCCCCATGCATACTGTCCCTTCCAGCACCCACATCATAAATTAAACTTGGATTGTCTGAATCATAGTCATAGCTTTATCTCTGTGTGCCACACATCCTCTAGGTTGCACTAAACTGTTTTGGAATATGTTATTTTTGTCCTGCAAGGGTCATCCTCTCTTTAATACTCACAGTCTCAAGCTGTTCCATGGAAGAAGAGTAGTACTTTGGATACTGTTGCTACAGATCACCCTAATGTAATTTGTCAGTAGATGCCCTACTTGGAACTTCTGAGCATTATTCCTTAATATTAAAGCTGAAGTTAAAAGCGGATAATATTAGGCGAGCCAAAATCTATAAAGGTGGCATAACTGATTATGGATATGCATACAAAAACATTCATACAATTGTAAATAAAAGAATTCTAAGTAGAATTCATAGGACATTAAAATGGTAACCATTTGAAATGTCAGGACTCGCTAGACCAAGTCCCAAAACAAAGAAACAGAATAGCCAAAAAAGTGGACTTACACATATAAAATCTGAGATGGCCATTTCCCAAAATATTCCCTTTTCTCCATGGTATGGCAATCTTGGAGTTTTTGTATGTGTACCTATGTGTATAGCTATCTCTACATACACACACACACACACACACACACACACACATATACATATATATAGATATATATATATATATATATATATATATATATATATATATATATATATATATATAGGTCACCTTTAAAATCCTGAAAGCTCAAAATCCTGAATCTCAAAATCCCGAACACAAAATCCTGAAAGCTCAAAATCCTGAAAACTCATAATCCTGAATCTCATAATACTGAAAAACATACAGGACACCAACACTGATGTGTGATTGTGCGGACATTCGGGGTAGGGAGCAGGTCAGGTAAGTGTACGATTGTGATGGATGTTAGGGTTAGGGGCGGGTTAAGTGAGTTAGGGTTAGGGTGCGGGTGAGGTGATTGTGCGATAGTGACAGAATTTGGGGTTAGGGGCGGGTTAAGTGAGTTAGGGTTAGGGCACAGGTGAGGTGAGTGTGCGATGGATGTTAGGGTTAGGGGTGGGTTAAGTGAGTTAGGGTTAGGGTGCGGGTGAGGTGATTGTGCGATAGTGACAGAATTTGGGGTTGAGGCGGGTTAAGTGAGTTAGGGTTAGGGCACAGGTGAGGTGAGTGTGCGATAGTGACGGACCTTAGGGTTAGGGTCTGGGTTAGGGTAAGTGGATAGATAGTAGTGTATGTGCAGTGTAGTGTAGCTGCAATATAGTCTGTGTTGGTGTCCTGTATGTTTTTCAGTATTATGAGATTCAGGATTATGAGTTTTCAGGATTTTGAGCTTTCAGGATTTTGTTTTCAGGATTTTGAGATTCAGGATTTTGAGCTTTCAGGATTTTAAAGGTGATCCATATATATATATATATATCACAGACACACACACACACACACACACACACACACACACACACACACATTTGGGGGGAGTTTGTGCCCTACATTGGAGGTGCGAGTGGGCTTGCCCCCTCCTGAAAAAAGAAGCTTAAAGAAGAAGAGTGATCTTCAACATTCCTTCTTTTCCTATGTTTTTTTTTTTTTGGGGGGGGGGGCTGCACGCAGCATTTCAAGTGCAGCATTTCAATAGGGAGCCCATTAAAATGCTCAACTGAAACAGAAAAAAATATCATATGAGAATAAACTTGTTGAGGATTCTATAAAACAGAACATTTTGCAGATACATACATTGAATTAACAATTTTAGATGTTATAAGATAAAGATTAATGATGATGTGATACAGGATACTTGGGTCACTGCAATAAAACTTGACAGTTATTTTGCAAATGCCAGTAAAGATACAGATTACCAATTATTAAAGAGTTTCAACAGGACATAGTGGTTTAAGGAATTTGTCCGACAAGTTAATTGGAAATAATAAAAAAAAAGTACTTAAACAAAATTAATAAAGCCTCATTTATGGGATCATAAAAAATACCAGCTGTATTATTATTAACTATAAAGAATGAGATCACTCTTTAATAAGTTTTTTCAAACTGAAACTGTTCCCTGGTCTTAGAAATGATCTAGCATAACACCTATTTATAAAATAGATAAGAAAGATGATCTATTTTAAGAAAGCGTTACTAAAGATGCATTACTGAGCTTCTGTCAAAAACAATTAGAGATATAGCAATGCTAGATATGGATCAACATGTGTTTATTAAGAGTAACCTTAACTAAGTTCATTTTTACAATCAACTATGACAAAAGACATAGGAATAATGCCTGATGTTATCTATCTCAGTTTGGCTAAGGCTTTCCACTGTCTTCTCCATACTGTAATTTATAATTGCCTGATTAAAGCAAAGACAATTATCTAAACTAGTTGGATTAAGTCCTGGCTGGCTGGAAGGCCACAATGCGTAACTACATAAGGACAACAGTCGGACTACTTATCAGTAAGAACAGGACTACCACAGGGTTCAGTCCTTGAGCTTAAATTATTTTATATTGTCTTTTCAACATTTTCCAAGAACAAGTATTGCTGAACGTACAAATGCAGTTTGCCAGAAGCCATATTTGTCTATATATGCCTGTGTCGTGGGAAGCTATGTTTAGGTGTTTAGAGGATTGATGGGTGGGTTTTGTTAGGTGTGGTCATAGGCAACAGTTTGGTGGATAGAGAGCTAAAAATGAATGTGTGAGGAATGGGGAGGTACTAAGATCAAGAAGTGATAAAGGGTGGGGGTGTGGTTAGAGAATTATATATAGTTAAGGTATGGAGTGGGTGAGCTTCTTTGGTGTGATTGTTTAGTGTAAACAAGTGCCTTTTGCCCATATCAAAGCATGCAGTGTTCGACCTGGAGGATAGTAGAAACCTGCAACAAGGTAAGGAGAAATTATTAGGGGAGCTATTGGTCTAAGGTAAGAGTTTTTTTTTTTTTTTTTTAAGAAAAGGTTTGAAGGTTTAGGGTATCCTGTTAGTAGAGTGTGCTAATGAAACCTGACTTAGCATGAAACCTGACCTGGCATGTACAGATGCTTAATACATGGTCAGATGCTGCCACATGTAATGAAAGTTCACATTATCTGAACAGTTACCACATCGATGGTAGTCCACTGAACACAGAAGGTGTTATAAGAGATCTGGGAACACAGGCTGACAGCAGCCTCTCTTCTGACCACCACATTGTCACTATGGTCAGAAAGTCCTTCTATGTGGCACATCTCATTACTAAGGGTTTTGCATCCAGGAAGAAAATGGTCATTGTCTCCTTCTACTCTTCCTTCATTAGGCCAGTCATCGAGTACAATGACCCATTTGGCATGTACCTCAATAGACACCTGCAACAACTGGAGAGGCCGCAAAAGTACCTCACAAAGAGGATCCTAGGCCTTAAACACTTGTCCTATATGGACAGACTCAAAAAACTCGAACTATTCTCTGTCTCATATCACCTACTTAGAAGTGATCTTTGCTTAACATACAAAACCATGTCTGATCCAGCTCTGTTAGAAATGCTACATCTAAAGAAATCCCAATCCCTCCACACCACACACTCCAGTGACCTCAACCTCATTACCACAATCAAAAGAATGTGCTGGAGGGACAGGTTCATAACCCAGAGACTGCCCTTGCTATGAAATAGACTTCCCATACATGTCAAACAGAGCACCTCACTGGCCCTCTTCAAAAGAAACCTTGATGAGTGGATGGGAAATAGAAATTTCAGCCCAGGGATCACTACAGTGGCTCTACTTGACAGAGGCACTGGGAACTAAGGTCGGGTGGCACGATGCCAGGGTAATCATATGGGCTAAGTTTGTAAAGGCTCCAGGGCCATTAGCCTAGTACACACCTATGAACCTATGAACCATAGGGACTTTTATTTGCAGTCATGATGTAATTTGACTGAGTACATGGGATAGATTTATCACTCAGAGACTCCCTATGCTGTGGAATAAAATCCCGGTCCATGTGAGGCAGAGCACCTCGCTGGCTCTATTCAAGAGAAATCTTGACCTGTGGATGGGAGATCGTAGGTTTATCCCGGGAATCATCTCTGTGTCACTGCTGGACAGAGGCACAACAAACTAATGGGCACAGTATTTTTTCATATAAGGGGTGGCGTAAGCCACAAAAATTTGGGCTAGGCTTATAAATGCCTTAGGGCAGATAGCCTAGTATAAACCTATGAACCTATGAACCTATAAAATGTTATTAGAGGATCAGCTGCTTACACAGGCAGTACCAGCCAGTTATACATTCACCTTGAGTAATAAATGACCGTCAAGTTCTAATGCAGCTAGTTGGTAGCCAGAGTCTCATATGGTGTTGCTTATCTGTGCTTCCCTCTGTCTGCCGCTGCTATGTGGATAGGATTAAAGATTCTAGCACAAAGTAAAAGAAGGGCAGTAGGAAGGCTTCTCCCCCATTTTTCTGAGCAGTCAGATGCATATGAGGGGAGTAGTTTTTCTATTCCAATCAAGCATACCTGGGGCTTCCCATTCATGGTTTCAGTGGTGGAAGAGTGAAGGCACAAATTTTAGGGATCGGCTTGAATGTAATCAGTCCATGTGCTGCCTGCACAGCTGTCACAGCTCTGTCTAGTGACTATGGGACCGGTTGACCTAGAAGTGTGCATGAGAGGGAAGAGCTCCGGCCTGAAGATAGTATGGTGGGTGACGAGCCAGGAAACATGTTGCATCCATTCAGGGTGCCTCTAGTTTTAAAATCAACATTAATTTAAAGCAAGTCATGGGAGCATGAGCCACAGCTTACACTGTAGTATACACAGGGTAGACATCATAGCTTGCTACCTTCCATCTCTGAGAGGTGGAACACTTCCGCTAACTACATGGAACAAATGGGCAAATGTGATACACTCACACGCACTTTGTGGTCAGCTTCACCTAAGAAGTGTACTGCAGAGGTAAAGGCCTTAACTTTTGCTTATTTTAGTTAGTTTCCTGCATTAAATGGGCAGTACTTTCCATTCAGCTGTCCCTGGTCTTCAGGAATGTCCTTGATTTCGACGCTAATGTTAGCCCTTTCCCTCTTCATCCCCCTAAGATATATGCATTCTGAGGACAGGTGGAGGGAATTCACACACAGTGAATTATGACAATTATTTGAGTTACTGACTTTATGTACTTCACAGAATGTGTATTAATGCATATTTTCCCATTCTGTCAATGTCTCAAGTTAATAACGCTATTATAAAAAAGTGGCCCTGATTTTCCCTGATTATGCCTGGATTTGTCTCTGAGAGTTGCCTTATTACTGGGGACAGCTACAGTCAGTATTTGGTGCCACTGTTTTAAAAAATAATACATGGGAATCTTGGGTAAGGAAGCTTAACATTAAATGCCTGATAGTGCCCCCCTCTCAATGGAGAACTGAGAGGAACTCTGTGTTAGGACCGAAGAACAGAAACGGATCAGATGTCACTAAGTGTCCAGTTTTTATCTTCATTTTATTCTGTTCCTCATCATTTTTTTTTTTTTTTTGGCGATTAATGCTGATGTCAGTAGTATTGGCTGAGATTCTAGTTGCAGACTCCACATCCTTCAGTAAATACATGCAACTGCAAAAACATTTATCCTTCCAACTTTCTAGGTGTAAGAGCAAATTAATTATGTCCCTTGTCATAGGCCTTGGTCCCCCTTATGATGCTTTTTCCAGATTTCTGGGGCATAGTTGTTGAGAGGTAGGGGTACACTTGAGAGTTAGGGCAGGAATGGTATCAGTTGAATGGACTGCACAGTATACAGAAGCAAATTTGGTAAACTTAATATGTTGGGCTGCTGTGTTGGAAGACCTGTGTCTGGTTGGGAGCACTGGGGGGGGCGTTACCAGATGGATGAGGAAAGACAAGGGATGGAGCACAGAGGAATAGAGGGAATTGGGAGGGCTATTGCTGCTGTTTCAAGTTTGAATTACCACAGCTAACATAATACTGCTAATATTTATAGGTTTGTGTGCTCGGATAGTCTGCTTTAAAACTTCGTATTTGTGAATGCTGCTGCTCTCCTGTGCATAACTGTGACACAGTCCACATGTATCGAACTCTGCTATAGGATTTGACTTGGAAAACAGTCCCACATCTTGGATGCAACATGTGTGTATTTATTTTTATGCAGCAGAGGTCACTAATGCTTATTTAAAATCCTTGTCTTGTTCTATGGTAATTTTACATCTTTAACTAGTCTAGCTGGTTCCCCTCAGTGAGCCAGGGGGCTACTGCTATTGTTTTTGTCTCAAATTACTATTGGTTACATTGTAGTGTTAACTTCTGCTGGCCTGTGTGCACTTGTGGTCAGCATTAAACTTGTGCTTCCAGACCTTGTCACTTTGTTGTTCTGGGCTGTGACATGACCGATCTGCCTTGAACTTTGCTAACAGATTTGAGTTGAAAAGCAGTCCCTGATCATCTGAGAAGCAATCTGTTTGTTGTTTTATACACTAGAGTGCAGTAGTGCTGATTTAAAGGCTCTGGTTTGTGCTGTTATCATTTTACATCTGAAACTGGACTATCTGGTTCCATTTTATTGGGACAAGGGGATCCTGCTACTTTTGGCTTGAATTACCAGGCATTACATAGCACTGCTAATTTGTATTGGCCTGTGAGCTCTTGTGGTCAGCTTTAAACTTGTTATGGTTCCAGATGCTGTCACTCTATTGTGCTGTGCTATGATATAACCAACCAGTCTTGAAGTAGGCAACAGAACTGGACTTTCAAAATAGTCCCAAAACATCTAAAAAGTGATGTTTTTATATTTATTGTGTACACTGGAGTGTGCCAGAGCTTTGTGTATAGTGATTTTACATCTGAAACTGTTCTAGATAATCCTCTCTTGGGAAACTAGGATCTACTGCAGTTTGTTTCTGACTTGAATTACTACTGGTTAAATAGTAGTGCTAACTGTATCTGGTTTGTAGCTGTCAGAGTTTACATTAATCTTGCCATGCTTGTGGAAGTCACCACTGTACTGTACTGTATTGTGAAATAACTAACCTACTGTTATCAAATATGCATTGAAAAGCAGTATTGCAACATCCGGACAGTGACCTTTTCGCACTTATTTTATACATTAGACTATGCTAGTGCTAATTTAAAAGCCCTGTTTTGTGTTGTGCTCATTCTGCATCTCTGTCTGGCGTACCTGTCTTTCCCTCGTCAAAGAAAGAGATAGTGCTGTTTCTGGATTGAATTGCTGTTGATTATATAGAAGAGCTAACTCTTATGGGCCTATGACATATACTCTTCTAGTCTACTTTAAACTTGTGTTTGTTAATACTGCCCCTCCACTCTGCAGGGCACTGGCAAGACCAGCCTATCTTGAGCTCTGTTACCAGATTTGACTTGTAAAACATTCCCTTGAGATTTTGGAACTACTGTAGTTAGCGTAATATTTTTGCAGAATCTACAACACAGTAGTGCACACTACAATATCAAACACTCGTCTCAGTGACTAGCCTATTCCTCTTAACCTCAGTTCCCTTGGCTAGTACACCCTAATGATCACCTGTGCTTGGTTTTATGCAGTTACAATTTGTGAAACTCTCTGGCTGTTAAAAACTGCAAGAATGACCCAGACAAGCTATAAACTTCATGGTATAATTCATTATCTCTTTTTGATGCACATGTGTACAGTGTGTAGGTGTGTTATAAAAAGTGAATCTTTGCCTTTTCAATCCACTTTACTTTCCACATAGATATTTATATTTGCTGCCAGTCTAGCTGAGACACACTATTTTACTTGTTTCAGTCACTTCAAAAACCTGGCGCATGAAGCAGCATTCGCAGGGCTAGATGAAGATATACTCACCTCAACTTTGCTAAGAAGGAATTATTGAACAGGTTTAGAGTGGAAAGGGATATAATATGGGCTTCTAATATATATGGCTCACACGTGTGAACTGGATGAATTCATGGCCTTCCTATATCTGTGGCTACCAAGGTATGTATAGCCCACACTATTCTTGACATGGGGACTTTCCAGAGCCCAAGTGTGGACACCATAAGGATCTCACAGGCTTCTGCCTCAAGGATACTTCAGTATTTCCACAACATACTCTTTGCACATATGAATAATTATATCTATTTTCCAGAATCACCACAGGACTGAGCCAGGACCATATGCATTCTACAGACAGGCACACTTTCCTGGGGTATTTAGTATAATAGATTGCATGCATGTTGCTGTAAGGTCCCCATTTGATCCATGGGGGAGTGGCATAAGAACAGGAAAGACTACCATTTTGTCAACTGTAGGGTAGGGTGTGATGTGTGAAGGATGCATCACAACATATCAGCCTAGCATCCTGGTAGTGCCCATGAGTCTCATATTTGGCAAACAAGCTCACTGTACTGCATGTTCCTGTATTTCAGGATTCCTCAAGATCACCTACTTGGTAAGCACAGAATATTGTAATGTTCATACATATTTCTGTACCTATAAGGTGGCATATGTGTTAAGTAATCCCACCACCATTTTTTGTTAATGTCCAGTAGAGCCAGAACAAGGTCAAAATGGGCCCTGGGCAGTATAATGTAATAATGTATCCACCCCCCCCACACACACACACACATGCACAGACACACACACACATATAAACACACACACACACACACACACACACACACACACACACACACACACACACACACAGTGCCCCCCCCTGCACCAGGGCACCCAGCCATTTCAGTGTCCCATCACTCGGCTATCTCTCTCCCTAATTACTATAAACACTGTTCAAACCGTCATTGTGCATATTATTTTTTCTTGACTTCTACAATGATTATAGATATTTGGATTTAATTTAAAACTTTTATTTCAAATTTTATAGCACAAACACTGATAGATATTTGCTAAACAAAACAATATAGTCTCACAATGAAAATAGACTTAGCATTAGCAGTAAACTTATCTGTCCTTGAAACTCACATACATTGAAATGGTATTGAAACACACATTTAAAAAAATGCATCTGGCCAGTGGTGGATAAAGTTTACCTTAGGACTGCATTCAAACCATAGGACCCTTGCAACACATTTTTAGGACCATACACAGTGTTCTTTGACTCACCTTCCTGATTGTATTAAATTATTTTCCTTGCATAATACAGTACCACTTGTTAGTATGTTTTAAATTTGTAGTTTTGAACATTTTTTCAGTAAGCAATGAAACAAAATGTATGAACCAATAATGACAAAACTACCCATTTCAGAGCATTTCAACCATAAAAGGCCACTCAAACCTCTGTCACTACAGTCCACCAGTATCAGTTAATGTGCACAATCTCTGCAGAAGTAAAAGTCATCTGAATAATTCCACTTTAAAGAGATGTGTAACTAATGAAGAGGCTGCTGCTTGCAAACAACTTTATATATATATATCAGTGTTTAATCTACAGATTTAGTGCAGGCTGCCTTTGAAGAATAAATTATCTATGTTACATTAAAAAAATAAATATATAAACATTTGGTAAGCTGGTAATATTGCAATAGGAAGTGGATAGCAAACCAACAGCAGGTTCATAGTTGCTAGGCATCCCATCCAAAGGAAGACACACTCAGGATTACAACACCATCCCCTTAAAATACAGCACAGTATCAGCAGTCCATTTACATGCTGTGGGAGTAGATCTCACAGCCTTCTGCATCAAGACCAAGTATCCTAATTGTTGTAGCTACTTACACTGCATTCCAATTCTGTAGCACAAACAGTGACAACCATTTGCTAAACAAAGCAGTTAATCATTGAAAACAGACTTAGCACGAGCAGCAGCAGTAAACTTCTCGTCCCTTAAAGGTCATAATTCTTTGAAAATGCACTGAAGGTCACATTTCCTTGGAAATGCAATGAAGCTCATATTTTTTGAGTGGTCTGGTAGTTGGTGTAGAGGATTCATGCTCTTGTCTCCTATAAACAAGGTACTGTGTTTGAGACTGAGCAAAATAACTAACCTGCCATCCCTAACTAGGGCATTCCACACATGCACCTTGCATATGGATGGAATGTCATTTGTCCATGCTTAATTCTGTGGAAGCAGGCAGTAAGTGTGCTTATATTCCATGTCAAGCCAGGAGGAACTGTCTTGGATTTAAATTTTGTGCGAGGAATGCGGAAAAAACGAAGCAAACAACAGCAGGCATATGCATCAACACACTCAGAGATGGGCAGATGCAGAAGGCATTTTTAAAGAAGAATGCCCTTAATGAACATGTCATCATTTTTTAATTAAAATAGTAAATGTTGTGGCAGCACCTGGCCAGTGGACCCAAGGTGACTGCCTAGGTTGCCCAGTGCTGGATCCGGCTCTAGTGTCCACTTTCTTTTTTCCAAGTAATGCAGGCTAACCACTCAAAGTCTGCTTAATGATACCAGTCCATAACCCTCAGGGAGCTCCTGAGGAACACTTTAACACCTCCCTGTCCCAGACATGGGTAGTCAATTGATCAAGTTCTTGGCCTGCTGAAAATCCATTTCCATTGCCTGGATGACTAGTGAGGGTACAGTAGTATAAGCCTACTATCGTATGCAGATGTTTATCATCTGCTGCATTCTGCACAACATGATTATGCACCTGTCGAGCATGCAACTGCCACAGCCAGTGCTGATAGTGGCAGTGCAGTTCTCCCTGTTATGACAGCAATGATGGTAAGCCAACAGCAGTAGCATGTCAATCCCTCTGGTGGCTTCTAGTCCATAACCATGAGCCATGACATGAATGACAGTGAGAAGTTGCACAGATAACACTCGATGCATGTAATGCTACTTGAGGACTATATTGAGTAGTGCATGGTTAACCTACACAGTACATCATACATTTCTACTTATATCGTAAACAAAAGCTTGTTTTCAGAAGGTATCGAGATCATCACTTTTGCAATGTTGAGTGCTCAGTGATGGTCCCTAAGATCATGAGTAAGTGCTGGCATGACAGTTTGATGCTGAGTGGCTTCAATGGCATGATCGACTAGATGCAGGGAAACCTATTGATATTGACCTAACAGTGCTGTAGGACCTTGTTCTTGACTGAGAGGTCCTACCACTTGTTGTGGAACTCTGACAAGGCCTAACTGCCTTATTCCCCTTTTTGAATGACTCTACATGAATGCCTACAGCATTTTATTAAGATACATATGGTGTACAGCCTACTCATCCATCATTCATACAGATAAATCCTCATCCATGTCCAGGTGTGCCCTTGGGTCTGGTAAGTCCATGGAGGCTGACATGGGTGACATATGTGCAACCATACTGCACATGAGGATCATCATAAATTGTCTGTGGCCTCCACCGTTCTTATCTAATAGTGAATCTCCTCACATACCCTGCGGTACTCTAACCATCTCTTCCTCAGTCTGAATGGCAGTAGCCTGGGTCTGAACTATTGCACAGCAAATCTGCTGCTAACTATGAAATATGCCATTGCCTGACACTCCTACAGGTGAGACACTGGGTACTGCTACCTCTAGAATGGTAGTCTCTTCATCAAGGTGTTCAGGCTGTACAGAAGAATCACGTGCTGAGCTATGTGGTGTTTCCCCCATTGCTGTAATTTTGTTTTCATTAAGCTGAGTGTGTATGCCTGTGTCACTGTCTATGGAATAATCCACATTCTGCGTTCTTGGGTGTGTTATCAATGTAATAATAACAAAAGTTTTCAAAGGGCACTAGTATACATTTCTTAGCATTTAGTTTTAGCCTGTGGTATTGACACCAGATATTAGTTTGAAAATGGCCCACTTGAAGGATCTTGGTGTCCTCTAGGGAGTTTATGATGGTGCTATCTTTCCAGTTATCTGAAAACTTGGTCAGTCATAAACTCTTAACAGTAGCTTTGACCTCAGAGAAGTAAATGCCAAAGTAGAGTGGCCGAAGGAGTGAACCCTAGGGTATATTGATATTGATAGGTCTTTTTGAGAGGGTACTGCAGTGCACCCTAATTTCCAGGGTTGTGTTTTTGTGAGTCAGTTTTCTATTCAACAAGTTACATAGGGATTAACACTTAGCTGGGATAGTTTATATAAAATACCTGAGTGAGGGATGGTATTGAATGCCTTTGCAAGGTCCAGCTATGTAGTATATACTAATTTTCCCTCTTCCATTCCATTAGTAGCCCTTTCAAAGAAGTCAATGAGGTTAAGTAGGATCTGCCCTTGACAAATCCAAACATGCTTGAGTCAAGAGTTTGTAGGTTACCTATATTCTTATTTATTAACTCATTAACAATCCTTTCCATAGCCTTATAGATGATGTTGATCAGACTTACGGCTCTATAATTTGCCGGGTCTGCTGACGCCGCACCTTTGTACAATGGGATGATAGTTGCTGTTGTCCATTTGTCCAGAAAAAAGCCTGTTTGGAAGCTGACGTTGAATAGCCAATGTAGAGAGTCTGACAGATCTTGTTTCATGCTGGCCAATAAGCAGACTGATATGTTATCAGGCCACATAGAAGCAGAGATTTTAGGAGGTGGTGTATATGCGAGGATCAGTTCTGAGAATGTGGGGGGGGTGAAGTTAGAACAAAATTTATCTAGTAATAGATTGGCTATGTCCTCTGGGTCCGAGAATGCTGTATCATTTACTATTAACTCTGCATAGTGCTGCGCATTGTTTATAATGTTTCTATCATAGTTAAACAAGGTGTTGTGGTTCTCCTTTGCCTGAGTGGCTATTTTTAATTAATATCTGGCTTTGTTTGATTTGATCAAGGTCCAGATTGCCCTGTTATGTTTAGCGAGTTCTTTTTTTGCATTTTGAGAGTTACATTTATTTTTATGTGCAATGAGCATTTTTTGTTAGAGTCTGTTTATATTTGTTCCACCATAAGAGTTTATTTTTGAATTTGACAGTTCATTTGTTTTGGAGGTAGGAAGATGAATCTATACAGATATTCACATTTGCATAGAATTTGGCAGTAAATGATTCCACATAAACAGTGGTGTCTTTGAGCTGGATGGGGATGTTGAATTTAGCCAGGCCAGTGTTGATGTGACACCCCAACCCTATGTGCAAAAAATGTGAAAATGGGGTTCTGAATGGCTGGATGGATCATTCAGATTCAGTTTCAGTAGATTAGCCTTGGCATAATCTTTGAATACTGAGGTAATGAATGATGTTTTTGTCTTTAGTCTTAAGGTGAAAGTGACTGATTTGTAGCTCAATTTGAACAGGGAGGGAGTTACTGCTGTGAGGGAGCACAAGTGCCCCATATTGGTGAAGACCAAGTCCTGGATTTTATCGCCCCTAGTTGGTGTGAGCACTAGCTGGTTCAGAGACTTTGTACTAATGAAATCCAGAAATCTCTGGGCATACATGTTAGAGGACGTATATGCCTCCCAGTTAATGAAGGGCTAGTTGAAGTCCCCTAGGAGAACAGCATTGTGGATAATGATTAGGCACTCCATACTAGTTAGGTAGCCGAGGGACACAGTGGGGGTTCCATAGTTAGCCATGATGTGATAAGAGGTCTTGTTCATAGGCTCATAGGCGTGTACCAGGCTAATGACCACAGAGATCTTTTTGAGCCTAGCTTTAAGTGTGATGTCTTAAACAGTTGCGTAACTATTCCTTAATCATCTCTCTCTTTCACTGAAAAGCATTGCCCTTCTTCCCTACCCAACTTCTCTTATTAAAAAAAAAGAAAAAGACTTGGAATACTTGTACTTCGTCTTCAACAAAAACATTATACTCGTCCTCTCCCACTTCATCCTGCACAACCCTCTTAATGTGTTCTTTTGGGTATCCTTTGTGTGCTCTTCCCTCCTCCCCCACCCCCAGTTTCAAACTGTCCTATCTTCCCTTTTCCAGCCATATAAAAGCCATAATAGGGTGTCCATTTAAGGGCAGCTTTGGAGTGAATGAAAACCTTAAAATAGCTTGAATAATCTGTTAGACAGTGGCTCTGAGCCCAATCTTTCTAAAGATCTCATGAAAATTCCCCACAGATCTATGCAGTTTCACACCTCCTGTGCAGTTTCATCAAATGACAGGAGGTGTGAAACTGCACAGATCTGTGGAGTTTCAACAGTGCTTGAGACTTGACATACATAATGGATTTTTCTACATATAGCTACTCTTGTCTTTTGTCAGTTTATACAAATTAACATATACAAAAATGTGCTGGACATTCCTTCACAAGATTCAGAAGTTTTTAAATCAGCTCTGCTTCATCACACTTTATTTAAATATGGTTGTAGAAGTGGGATTTGCACATTTGATTTTATCTGTAAAGTGTGGGACTCTGAATACTATCATACAATTTATAATATCACTTCTGATGTTTATATATCTGTTAGTCTCATCAGATGTCTAGCAATACTTATTTTTTCCTTTTAGGCAATTAATAGTAAAAGAGGAATACATAAAAAAATCTTTTTTTGAAGATTATCCTTAATAAAACTACTAGCAGTAGGATTATATATTTTTCTGATTGCAAATAGCACTGTTGACTGTAAATTGTGTTTCTTTATTTCTACTTGCCATAGTACTTACTGCTCAGAGCTCTCAATAAAAAAATGTACCTTTTAAGTCTGGGAATTGCTTATGTAGTTTTGCATATTGTATTATTTTCATGACTACTTGCTTTGCTTTAATGATAAATGCCAAATTCCTTCCAAAATTCTTAAATTTATTTCTTGCAAAAATCTAGTCGATAACATTTGAAAAATAAATAACAATAAAACACACATTTAAACTATATACAAAAATGTCTACACCATTCATAACATATAGATAAAGTTTCTAAATTTATTATATGCACGGAAAAATATTTTGTCTAACACTTATCTATAAGAATATATAGGTTTAACCAGCAGTTAAGGTCAGAGGTCAGTTTGTTCTCATTTTGATAGTAGCTAATCCTCTTTAACAAGCAACAGTGGTGGTATTTATTAATTTGATGAACAATGGAATAGAAGCATTTCTGCAATGTCTGGTAATAAGTTTTCTAACAATAGGTAGTAGACTTCCGAGAAGAGAGTATTAAGAACTTGGAATAAAACTGGGAACTGGACCATTAAATGCATATATACTTTAATATCGTTTTTTGTCTGTGTCTAGGTAAATCTTCACTGTTTTCTAGCAGGTACAAACATTGATCTGCAGAACAAGAGTGGGAGAAAAAGTATGTTTTTTAAATTGAATTATCTGTAAAGAGATCCCACACATTTATGTGAATGGAGACATTGCTAATTTAAACATATTCACAATCTTATGTTTTAGTTTTACTAATATTGAAAAGCAATGGCCTAAAACAGACTGCCCTCCTCAGTACAAAGATTAATGGTATTATTAAAGAGAAAAGACTTACAGTGTATAAACTGCATTAGGTTTCTTGCATACAAAATCTAAGGTCACAGAGTCCATTCTGCACTTTTAAATGAGTTCAGAATCAGTTTTCATGTACTTGATCTAGATGATGTCTCCGGTATATAGACTGAGTAGTATTACATATTTACCAAAGATCAGTCTCTTTTGTTACATGAGTAATGATGGAACTCGTTTTTACAAGAAATCGTTTTTAAGTACATGAATATTTAAATAATGGAAAGCCAAGAGATCTTTAAACATGTCTGGAAATTAAAATATGTAACCAGAACTACAAAATGTTTAAATATTCATAGATTTATAGGTTCAAGGGTTCATAGGTTGGTACTAGGCTATCGACCCCAAGGCCTATACAAGCCTAACAAATATTCCTTGGCTATTTCTTCCCACAATATTTATAGGGTCATAGGTTGGTACTAGGCTATGATGATGATATTTGAAATTATTTGATTATTATCTTAATTCCAATGAAATGTCAAACATGCTTTAAATGGAAGAAGGCATTTTAATTACCATCCAAGTGGATTATAAACAAATTATTGGTGGCTAGATAGCCAGGAAACTTGCTGATACAGTATGTGCCATTTACCGTGTGTCATATAGCCAATCAAAAGTATCAAGTATCATGCCAAACTGGTGAAACTGTAATCAAAACTGAATGATTTATGAATATGTAATACTTATAAAAGGAGTGTGCATAAATTTGAAATAAGCAAAAAATGAATTACTACAATGGACGTGTGCACTAATAAAGTTGCATGAAATGAATGAAAAATCACAGCTGAAGTCTCCGTCAGGCTCTGCCTTCAGCTATACTGAACACTGAAAAGTTTACCTCAGGCTACATTGACATTCTAGTGACAGATTATTGTGAATCTACTCAAATATTTTGGTAAGAACCTCTGGATAAGGAACAAACTTTTTGATTTGCTATGAACACGCAGCCTCTTTTTATTCAGCACAAAACTGGCAACTAACTTCCAATTAACTAATATACTTGATTGCCTGACTAAAGTGCTGTGAGAATTTCATCAGTTCAAGACTCTTACACAAATTTTTAATGGTGTATTCCACATTTTTACATAAGCAATGTACTTTAATGGTACACTCCATCTTTTTTTATATGCAAGCTCTTAAAACTACACCAGCATAAAATCATCAGTTTTGGGCACAATGATGGATTTTATGTCCATGGCACTCAGTGGGCATCCCTATTAGCTAGTCCAGACTTGTGGGCCACTTTGTACTAGAAGGACCGGTGTAGTAATGCCCATCAGCATAATTTTGTATTGCCATCTGTCTGTTTACTCAGACACATAAATACATAGGGACATATAAATACATGCCTACATAAAGGATCAAGAGATATGGAAAGGGGAGTTTACAGATGAAGAAGCAAATCAAATGAAGACTGTGGCAGACACAGATTTTGGTACAGAGAGTAGAGTAAATTGTCTCTCATATAAATAATAACTTGTACCTCCTCAAGGCATAAAACTGAAAATAAATAGAAGGAAGGTACTTTATAACAACTGTTAAGCAAATGAGAGTTTTCCCTTCATAGTCTGTAAAATCCTCCAACATTTTATTTTATTTTATTTTTAAACCTAGAATTCAGATAAATGAGTGGAACTAAACATGATACTGCTCTGAGAAAATCCATGAGTAAACAGAAAGCAGAAGCAGTGTAGAAACACATGCAGAACACCTCCTGAATATGACTGCAATACCCTGGAAGAGTTAATGAGCAAAGTTTCATCATTACTTTGGAAGAATACAATGTAAAACAAGATCTAAATCATTGATGCTGCTCTGCACATTAGAAGTGAACTGACCAAGCCAAGTTCAGGAAATAGAATACCTCCGTCCCAAGCCTACCTCCAGAAAAGACACCACCATGCATCAAACCCCTTATCTAGTTCCTATCATGGCAATTGGCTCAGAAAACCCTGCATCAGATACTATGCAAGGCCATAGCAAGGTGATCATCTTGAAAGATCCTGCATCATATCACAGACCAAGGTCTTAACAATGTGATTAGATAAAATGACCCCCATATTAGACCCCTAAAAAGGTACTGTTTGGTCAACATTCTCTGAATAGTCTCTAAAGTCTCTGCAGCAGGAAACGAAGAATATTCTAACAAAGGTGAAAGCTCTAATCCATCTGAAAAGAAAGAAATAAAGTCATATACAGGATCACCAGAATCTGCCCTTAATATTGCTAGTTTGGTGTCTAGGAACATTTAGTAGAAAGGAAGACACATCCTCATATGAAGCTACATCTGGTTCCACAACTAAATGTTTCCCCATTCCAGCACATTCCCACATACCAAAGGTTCAGAAGAAATTCCCCAATTTACTCTAAACAGAAGTATTTTACTGTGGGTAACTCTTGAGATTAGACCAGGTACTCACAGGGATGCCCTGCACCATCACAATGCTGCTGCAGAGAGGAGAAGAAAGAAGATGACAAGAACAAGAAGGGATAAGAATGCTGGTACCATTGCTATAGATGCTAGAGTTCAATAAAATGACAAATCTAAAAGGAATGGAAAGTAAAAGGGAAAACGTCTGAGTCAGAGCATCAGGGGAAACATATAAAGACAGGTAGGAAATAAATACCTGTCCCCTATCTAGGGTCTAAAAGGGAGAAGTATCTGAAGGTCCTTAAATCCTCATCATACATTGCTAAGTGTGACTGTCAGAGGACAAAGATGTCATAGTGGCATGAAAAGGAAAGAAAGACAGGGTTAAGACCTAAATTTCTCCAAAAACATTGATCATGTGTCAACAGCACTGCTAAGGAGCAACAGCTGCAAGACCTTGAGTCTAAAAATAATTGAAAATAAGGAAGGAAGCAACAAATCAAACCACTGTTGTGGCAGAAGTGCCAGTCATAAGTAATAACTGTTAAACCTGGGCACTAGCTAAGACAAGGAGCTCCATGGCGAGAAGAAGAATGTCTGCAGTACCTCAAACTGAGTGGGCAGAAGGGGCAGCAAGAGATGAGAGGAAGGGAAAAGCTTGGTCAGCCCTAAAGAAGATCAGGGCAACAGGAAAGTAGAGATTACAACCAATCCCAAAAGCTATTAATGGAATCAAGGTTGACCCTACAGCTACCTAATATCTTCCTCCATACTTGTACAGTTAAAATACCATTAAGGCACAAGAAATCCTTCACCCCCAAGAAGAAATTAGCAAACCTCTCTTGAATACAAATACACAGGAAAATATTATGCCTTGTGTCACTGAATATAAGTACCAGGATCTCACTCTGGAAACTTCCTTGAAAATCATAACCCACGCTGACAATGTATCTAGCAAAGTTACTTGTATAGTCCAACTAAAAGTATGTTACGTGATTTCTTGTATCTTGTCTCCTGTTGCCCACACAGCTGTAGCAAAAAATGGAGCTCTCCCAAAAACTGTGTCCCATTATTAGTTCTTCACTCTTCATACAACTCTCAAAAGAATACATATTGCTGTAAGCAAAATATGCAGATTTGTATTATTGGCTATTGCATGCACACACAATTACAATTTCCTAAAGAGCCCCAGATGGATTCCAGTTTCAAGCAAGGCTACCCTTCTTTTAAAAAAAAAAATATTATTCAAAACAATAAAGCTTTCAGATCACTTTCTCTTAAAAGGTAAGCTTATGTTCTCAGAAACAAGCTAAGAAAACTATGCCATCCTGCCCTCATTTCAAAATAGCCTTTTCTAGGACAGAGCCTGTTATTTGCAAAAACATCCTAAATGAAGTAAGAAATCAGCAAACCTTGGAAACTTAAAAAAAAAAAACAGAGAATATTTATACAAAGAAACTATGTGTTCATTTTCATGATAATGGTTGAGTAGGCAGACCTCATAAGACAATATATATCAATTAATTTAATTTTGATATCTGCATATGAACTGAAATGTCCATATTTATTGTATCGTGTGTAGTTGACTGCGGTGGTGGTGCTGCGGTAGTGTTGTCGCCTCACGGTTAGACATTGCCTGTTCGATTCTCAGTTAGAGCGTCTTTTGTGTGGCGACATTCATGAATGGGCGTTCCTTCGTTGAAGGTTGTGCGTTAGGCCCAGCAAGCCAGCACATAAAAATCTACTGCCAGTCATTAGCGGATCAGAGTTCCGCTGTGGCGAACCCTAACCTGGAAAAGCCAAAGGACACAAGCAAACATTGTATCGTGTGTAGTTGCACATTTATTTAATTTTATTACTGTCTTCAGTATATTTTATAAATGTATAATGTAACTTCCATTACAATATTGTTGTATCTTTTGAGCACTGTATTTTGCCACTATACAGCTCTTTTATAGTTATATTATTAGTTTTGACTGTCTATACTTACTCTTTGAACTCGGTTCTTGGTGAAAAATGATTAACAGACCAGCCCACCTATCCAGTAAACAAACAGCAAATTAATGAATGGACATATGCAATCAAATGGCACTCAGCCTTCTGCACATACTTATTAGTGCCTACTGGTGCACCTCAAGGATCTATTCTTAGACCTCTATTATTTAATCTTTTCATTAATAACCTTGTTTCTGCCTCATTTCATGCTACATTAATTCAATATGCAAAATGCTGCTCTAATTTGCTCTTCACCCTCCCCTCCTCACTGCAGACTATCACCCACACACTCTCCTAATTGCAGGCTATCACCCACACTCCTCCTCACTGCAGACTATCACCCACACTCCTCCTCACTGCAGACTATCACCCACGCCCTCTCTTCACTGCAAACTATCACCCACACTCCTCCTCACTGCAGACTATCACCCACGCCCTCTCCTCACTGCAGACTATCACCCTCACTCCTCCTCACTGCAGACTATCACCCACACACTCTCCTAATTGCAGACTATCACCCACACTCCTCCTCACTGCAGACTATCACCCACACTCCTCCTCACTGCAGACTATCACCCATGCCCTCTCCTCACTGCAGACTATCACCCACACTCTTTCTTCACTGCAGACTATCACCTCCATTGAAGCTTGGCTATCTCACTTTCAAAGGCTCCTACCCCTCCAAAAAATAATAAAAAATAAATAAATAAAATGATGTTCTTTACTCTTAGATGCTAATACAGATAAAAATTTCAACTTTACCACCTTCTCCTCTCAAATATTCTTGAGCTTTGGTCTTACAAACCAAATTACTAGGCATCATTCTAGCTGATCAGCTTAAATTTGATATACATGTTCAATACTTTGTGAGAAACACTCACCATAAACTAGCCCAGAGCTTCATTAAGAGCCCCAGGATGAGCTATATGGCCTGTGGTAAAAGACCCTGGTACCACAATGTGGCATTTTGCAATTCATAGACACATTATCTGCAATGAGGAAAGACCTCATTATTGGCTAATTTGCATGTCTATGAAACAGTTAACTATCACAAAGTGCAGATCAACACTTCCCAATGTAAATGGCTGTGCACTGGCAGCTGCATTTTAGAAGTACTCTTCCACACACATAGATGCACAGTAAAACACACACAGATACATATACACACACACACACACACACACACACACACACACACACACACACACACACACACACACACTACATGCTCGTTACCTGTCCCTGTAGTTAGAATGCCCACAATGTCTCCTTTTCCTTTCCCAGGTAATTCACATATGATAGCAGCATGTAATGCCAGACAATTGAGTTTCAGATTTCATATCCTTGAGTAAATGAAAGCTAGGCTTCAAGCTGTGTATGAGTTGGAGAATGCGTCTTTTGTTTGCCATCTGTCCCCCTCATTCCGCATGATATGTTGCGTGCACTGCATAATGTCCAAGATCCTCATTATATTGTAAAAAACACCTCCTACACTAATGCAGGATTTTCTCATGTCAAAAGTGTACAGTTCATGTCCCTTTCCACCTACTCATTGCTTTTGTTTTACTTATTTTTTAATACAATTCCTGGTGTCTAATGGTGACACAGGGGACTAATATCCTCAGTTGGAGGGTACAGGGTTTGAAGTCCACTTAGTGCCTTTCAAGGCAAAATAATTTTCCCTGATATCTAGTGGTTCTCTGCACCTTCTATTTAAATTGTGCCTCTATGGCACACCATATTATATATTTCTAGTATCTAGTGCTCCCATCCCCATACAGTTAAAGTACCTTTAAGGCATGAGAAATAAAAGAGATATCCCTGGTAGCTAGCGGTCTACTCCACCACATGCTGCCAACTCTGTTTGTTGCATTAGAGGTGTGTGGAGGTATGACAGTCACCTTAACCCTCCCAAACCTACACAAGCATACACACATGCGTGAGCATGCACACACACGCACACACACACACACACACACACACACACACACACACACACACACCTGCCTAACTTATCTCCTAATACCCCTACCACTGTCTCACCAGCAGACATACACTCACACATGCAGCCCCTGGCATATGCTCACCCACACACCTCCTAACTCTACCTTAGCTCAGCACTCCCCAGTACTTACCTCTAACACTATGGCTGAACACAGCCAAACCCATGATTACTACTTTGTTGGGGAAGGAGTGGTCGTGCTCATCCACGCAACTCAGCAATTCGATCAATCGACACAAAGATGCCTTCATGGAGGCAGTTCGGGTGGCAGGGATCATGGCTAATTAGGATATGCTGGTCCACTAACTGCCTTTTTAGTATATCACATGGTCACAGAGACAGCCAACACTGTATTGAGCATCTCCATGCAAAATCAGTGTGATAAAGTTGTCTTAAATTTGAAAAGGTTACCTCAATGGGTACACATTAGGTACACTTCAAGGTAACCTTTATGAATTCAGCTATCCCAGGTTGTTTCAGGTCCTTTAGCTTTCTTACAGCACAATACTGGAGAATAACTGCTACATCCTATCTTCTAACAAGTTTACTCTATCCTTCAATTGTTACAAATAACTTATCATCAATTCAAAAATTAGAGTAATATTCACAAAGGTGGCAAATTTGCTATGAAATTTTTCAATTCAAATCACCACTGTTTAGCCCTCAAAAAATAATCTGGGTTGAATTTTCAAAAAATCTCAGCTTCACACTGTTAAAAATTCCTTATGGAATAGTCATCTTTTTGTACAAATGTCTCAACCTAATTCCTTTATTACAGTGGTATACTCCCACAAGACCCACCACTCAGCAGATACAAACTAACGAGGTTAAAAAATTCATACAATATCTCTTACTCCTTATATTCCATTCATGTATCCAAAATATGGAACTCTCTCCCTATTACTATTAGGCAAATATCCTCTCCTAACTGCTTCAAAAGTAAACTAAAAGTGTATTCAGTTCTTGACACTGCTTCAGTTACAATTTCCCTGGCTAAACTCTGCATCACTTCCCTTGTTTATTCATTTTGTTTCATATACTGCTTCCAAAAATGTGTTTCCTATCCTGTTGGATGACTTACTATCATCAAGAAACATGTAATGTTACCTCTCTTGCACCTCTTTTCTACTTGCACTAAAACTTTCTTCTCTATCTTTTCCAATAATCTTCCCTTTTATAACTCTTCTTCATGCTCTAGTCTTCTTTTAATTATAAGCATCTGCTCTCATCAAAACTCCATAATATGTCCCTCTTTCTCTTCACGTTTAAAATCCTACACGCTGTGTTCTGTTTTTTTTTTTTACCTTTTCAGCTGAGAATGGCCATTGTTACTTATTCATTGTTTATATTTTTATATTTCGTTTTTCTTCAACATTTTTGTTTTATTAATGTTTAATTCATGGGAAGTGTAATTCTGAAGAGCTTTTCTACCCAATTTCTGCTGAAAAGATCATGCATGGCCCAGCTGGACAATTCCATAAACAAACAATTATAAATAAATTAATTAATAGTAATTAATGTTGGGGCTGAAAAGGCAATGATCAAAACTGATAGGGACTGATGTCAGTCCTGCTGACTTTTTAAGAACTGACAGCCAAAATAAGATCTCAGAGCATATCAGATGGATGCAGAGACAGCCAACCACTGTGCTGCCGATCTTCATACTAAAGCACCAAGGCAGGGCTGTCTTTGAGTTCAAAAATGTTATCTCAAGCATACAGGAGTTGAGGTTAAACCCAAAGAAGATATCAATAATAACCAAGGAATTTGTCGACCCCAAGGGATCTTGGGGTAAGGAGAGGTTACGCTGAAGCCAGCAGCATTGAGGTCAATTATACAGAGGTCAACACTGACCTTAATGAAACCTTGAGGGGAAGAAGCTTTCAGGAAGATCCCCAAAAGATATAAGAAGCCAAGAAAAGACAGCATCAGGTGGCTAGAGTCATAATATTAATATATGAAGGCATCAGTCCTGAAGAAGATGTGAATCCTGAAACCCAAATAATGTCAGATGGAAGAACCAGTGACAGGTATAAAGGATCCAAGCCAAAACAGAACTCATGAGAGGACAAGAAGCGCACCATTCAGTTTAAAAGCAACCACAGAGACATAGCACTGACCCTAACCTTTCAGCAACAAAATAAATAAATAAATGCATACATACATACATACATACATACATAAATAGTACCAAAACTTAAAACCAAGACAGAAGACAGGTACTGGAAAAAGTCATCTTTGACACTGGCAGGGAAAGTACAGTTGTGTAACTAAATGTATCATAACAAGAGCTGTTCTAATAGATCACTGTTACAGTAACCCAAGCTGTTTGGGTTCTACTCCTGAGTCTGACCAATTTTCAAAGATTAAGGATGCCTTCCACATTGTCTAATTCTCAGGAGCTTGAGAGGAGTTCAGTATAAAGACAGAGTGTGAATATCTTCAGAGCACTTTTTGATTAGGAAGGGAGGAAGAACCCTGAAAGAAAAGTGCTAGGAAACAAAATGAAAAGTAATCACACCCTAACACCACAAAAGAAAAAAGCTAAAATAAGAAGCCTGGAGGGAGGGGTGGCTAGTGCAACAGTAATCTATTACAGTATCTACTGTTACTTTAAGTTTACGTGTACAAGTGATCTATTTTCAATGTATAGATTCACTGTTGCAGTAATCTAATCTTGGGAAGCTTACCATAGCTTAGAAACAAAGAAGAGAAAAAGCAAATTAATTTAGACTTCAGAACCCCTAGAGAGTTGTCCTAGCAAAGCCTGTTCTAGACCTGGGAAAGGAATGCAGTTTGTGATGCTTTGTAAAGCTATGTGCAGAGGACCAAACTGCAGCATGTAGAATACTTTTAGAGTGCACCCTTTTTCAGAAAATGAACAATTCAAACTGCTTATGGAGTGGGCCTTAACCCTGCATGAAAGTGGCTTATTATGTTGTGTATAAGAAAAAGCAATAGCATGAGACAAACCACCTGGAAACAGTCTGCTTTGATTCTTGTCCCTTCCTTTCCCCTTCACAGGAGATAAACAGCTGATCAGCTTTCTCTAGGTAGTATCTATGCTACCAGTGAACATCCAAAGTGTGAAGAATTTTTTTCCCCTTGTTCATGAGTTTAGGAAAAAAAGGGGAGATTAATATTCTATCTTAAAAATAATGAGAAAAGCAGTCTTCAATGTTAACAACCCCAATTCGGCCTGATAAGCTGGTTCAAGTCGAGAACGAGTACGCTTTTCAAGGGTAAAGTTAGGATCCCATTGAGGAGCAATCTGTTTCATAAGTGGTCAGGTAGGATACATCCTTTTTCAAAAACTGTATAACTTGAGCCTCGTTAGAAATGGGGACCAAAGGGCCAACAAATGCACCATGATGGATGAATAAGAAAGACCAGAGGACAGTAATCTACACAATATACAAGAACTATAGACAGCCAGACATGCAGAGAGTCTTTGTTCTTGTTCTGGGACAAACTAGAAATATTTTACTACCTGCATAAACACACTTTTCTAGTAGAAGTTTTTTCACTTCATTTAGTACCTGCTGCATGTCCTTTGAAAAAAAAGGAGCCTGAAAGGTATCACAATTCTTTCATTCAATTAGTTGAAGAGTTTTTAGGCTGGGGAGTGTCAAACAACCCCTGTTTTGTGTGAACAAATCCATTATGTGAGGACGCCTGTGGTAATTGTCCTTGGCCAGGTCATAAAAAAAGAAGAACAATTGTTCCCTGGGCTTAATGGGAGTCTCCACCTCAGTTTTTGGAGGAGTTCTTCTGAAGCTTCAAAATAGACCTGGATATTAGTTGAAACAGTAGCAAAGCATACATGAACATTCCCATCCATGGGAATGAGAAAGCAGCTGTCTTCTGGGCAGAATTTTTTAGTTGACTGTTCTGAAAGGAGGCAAACAGATCTAAGTGAGCTGTTCCTCATAGCTGGATTAATTCTTGGAAGCCCCCAGGGTGAAACTTCCATAAATGGCAGTCTGTCTTAGTCCTATTGAGCATGTCTGCAATCAAAATTTCCTCCAGCAGAATATATGAAACCTGAAGAGTAAAATTCAGTTTCTATATCTCATGCTATCATAGCAAGTCTACAAAGAAATTAAGATCTGGTACCACTTGTTTGTTGGTATACCCCATCTGTGTAAAATTTCAGAGGTCCTGGGGACCAGAGATGATTTAAAGCTTTCAATCAAAAAACAAATACAGTCCACAAATCACCACATGAGCGTTAAATTTTATTAACACATCTGGTTCCGTGGCTATTTGCCTTCTCAGGATATGACATCACAACATGCCTTACTTGTTTTTATACAGGACAGAACCCAGTTAATCACATAATTAAACAATCAGTTAGTTAAATGCTCTTGGAGTATTTAATAAGTTAACTATTCAATATAAATATAATTATAAATATAAATTTCCCATTATCAAACAACATATATTCAAATACACAAATTAACTGTTGAATTCAAACCCCCTAGGGCTTAATGTTCTATAATTTAAAACCATTATCATCTTTAATTCCCTTAATTTATTAAGAAAATCACAACCCTAGGTAAAAAAAAAAGTGCTACACATTGAAAAAGACCTCAGAATCTCAACTCTGACTGTTTCGTTACAAAATGTTCTGCCACCAGACTTTTCATGTTTATATTCCTAATATCATCCAAATGTTCCAAAATATGTACTGTAACCTTTTGTTTTGTCTGACCCACATACCAAAAAAGGATATCGACACCCACATCCTATAATATAAACCTCCCCATGGACTCACAGCTGAATTTGCTATTAAAAATAAACTTTCTCCAATTTACTTTAGTCCCATTGAGATTTTTTACATTGGGACAAACTTTACAATGTCCACAGGCAAACTTATGCCTGATTGTTGAAACTCCCATCCACTACTAAAATTTAAAATATCTTTCAAATTTCTACGTCTACCACAGGAAAAATATTACAAACTTAGGGAAATATCGACTTATATCTTCATCATTGCAAACTATATACCAAATATCCCTAATAATACTCTCTAAAACAGGGTAAATTTAGACACAAGAAACAACTTGGGCCAGGTTCAATAAAGCCTACACTAAGTGTATACAATATGTATTCAAGAACATTCTTGTCGCATTTGTTGTGCTTTTTACTCACTCAGAAAGATTACACTATGTGTACATGTAGTCCACACTTTGTGGTAACCTTTACGAATCCCTGTCAATATTTAAAGCTGCAAGAATATCAGTAGGAAAATTTAAATTGGGAAGAGGAAGGTGTGAGTTATGTCTGTGCTGTCTGTTCACTCAGAACACTGTTAGTGTAGGCGTTACTGATTCCCAGGGCTTCTCTTTGATACTTTCCATGTCCCCATCAATTTCCCAACAACTTTGTCTGTTGTAATATAACATTTTTGTCCCGTTTTCCCTGAAAGCTTATTTTTAGCGTTACTGATTTGCTGTACTGTGTACCCCCGATGAGTGAGTCTATACTCAGCCTAAAGCAACTCTTTCTCCCTAAAAATTTGATCTGACATATTGGTAGAAATTCTGTTCAATTCTCCATGTAGTAAAGAGCAGATCATAGGGTGGATTCATACTAGTTGCAGACAAAAAACTGTTCACCGCTGTTTCCTTTCTGTATAGCTTAGACATCATATCATTCTTCTCATTCACATACAGCGTGACATCAAAATAATTAATTTATCATTACGCTCACATGTGAATTTCAGTCATTCCAAACCTTAAATAACTCAACAAATTCCTTTTTACTACCCTTACAAACAAAAACCTTCTATATATCTCTTAAACAAAACTATATGTTCAAAAAAAATAGTAGAATATATTAACTTCCTTTCAAAATTACCCATGTATAATATGATATAAGTGGGAGCATAAGATGCTCTCATAGCTGTACTCTTAACTTGTAAATAATATCCCTTTCAACGGAAAATATTTGTGGGTCGGTCAAAACTCTAACAATAGTATCAAGAAACATGTGCAAGATACTGCACCCATGACATTCTCAACTGTCTGTAATCCTCATCTGTGCTGTATATGTGTGTATAATGAATTCACTTCTACAGTAACTCAATAATAATTTTCCTGCCATGTTAACCCTTATGAAACATCCAGTAAATATTGAGCTTCTTAAGTGTTATTAATATGAGAAGGCACTTACTTTAAAATGTTTTCAAATGAAAATCCTAAAATATGCCTATATTCTGCAGATATGACCCAATAAAATAATAATAGGGCTACCAGGAGAATTCCTTAAATTTTTATGTATCTTAAGAATCACATAAAAAACTGGGTCTATAGGTTTTTTAACATACAATTTCTTGACATCAGTCATTAAAAAAAAACTTTCCCTCTTCTAAAATTTCTAATAAACCCTAATTGAAAGTAATGAGCGTATGATTTGTTAATTTAACATATTCTGCTTGATTATCCAGTAAATCAGTAGCAATTTTAACATATTTGCTTTTACTCATAATGACCAAATTATCTCCCTTATCTGCTTGTTTAAACACATATCGATGCCTTATTTCTTTAAGTTTCTGCAAAGCTAACCACTCATTTTTATTCAAATTATAAACCTTGTTTGACTTTAAATACTTTCCAAACTCATGTTCTACTTTTTTGCTTACTACATTTTCAAATAAATCAATGGCAGAATAATGTTTTGGGTGGCATAAAAGTACAAACACTAGAAAAGGGAGGAACCAACAATCTCCTGTAACTGGTTTGCTAACTATCTATATCAGCATCACATCCACTAAACAATTCATTATGTATATCAAACTCAAATAATTCATTATCATAAATAGACATGTTAAACAGAGAGTCATAATTTGCTACTATTTCATCATCTACATCAATTTGTTTTGCATTACTACTATAATACATTTTTAAATGTAGCTTTCTGCAAAACCTTTTTACATCAGTTAACAATCCTGTTAATGTTGGATTTCTACTAGGTATAAATTTCATACCTTTTAACAAAACAAACCTTGCTGCTGAACTGATTATTAAATCAGACAAACTGACAATGTCCAACTCATTATATGTATTACTCAAGTCCTCCTTGCTCGACTTCTTTCTGTTCAACCATTTGGGTGATGAAAATTATCACAATGTTCTGAATCTGATTGTCTCAAAGTCCGTGGATTGTTGACAGGCTGTAAATCATCAAATGACACACTTTTCTTACTCAAACTTGTGTATGTTGAGGAAACAGAAGAATCCCGTCTTGCTGCATCACTACCTTCAGACATTCTAACCTTTGACCTTGCAGATCTAGATTTACGCTGCCAACTAAAAATAAGGCTGTTACATAGTCTTTAATTTTCCCAAGATAATTTGCTTTTTTTACACTGTAAAACTTCCATTTCAACTTTTCCAATTTCATTTTGATATTCAACATTTTTTCTTTATACATAGGACCATGTTGTTCAACCTGCAAGTGATCTTGTAAATCAACTATGTCTTGCTTAATTCACTAATGCAACCTTAAATTTCTTTTAACAAAAATGCATAACCAACCTAATGCGCACCGTAAGGAAACCTCCTTCCATTTGTCCAGCATATCCAGTGTACTGTGAGGAAATCTGCTTCCACTCCTCTAACAAATCCATTTCCTCTTCACCAAAATCATTAACAGGCAACTGATCAACTTGAAGCCCCTGGGTGTAGCATTCAGACTAATGTATTTCTCCAGCAATTTGGTATCATAAAGTAAAGATACCTCTTTGAACATCACTCTCCAAACATTCAAACATGCCCTGTGCATCCACATTGTCCACCATTAACCACAGATCATTGGCTGCTAACTTCTATTCCCTTTCATGCAGCATATCACCAGAAACCCACTTCGCCCGAGTAACTTGAGCTCAAAATATAACCAGAATAGTGACATCTAGCACATCAGCCATCACAAAACAACAACAAAATGGCAATAAATCAAAAAACAAATAAAATCCACTAATCTGTCTACAAGTGTTAAATTTTATTACCCCATCTGGTACCTCAGCAATTTGCTGCCTCAGGATATTACATCACAACATTTCTTATTTATTTTTATACAGGATAGAGCCCGGTTTATCACATAATTGAATAATCAGTTATTAAAACACTCTTTGAGTATTTAGTAAGTTAACTATTAAATATAAATATACATATAAAAACAAATATAAATTTCCAATTATCAAACAACCTACATTCAAATACACAAATTAACTTCTTAGTTCAAACACCTATGGCTTAAAGTTCTATAATTTAAAATCATTTTCATCTCTAATTCCCTCTATTTATTAAGAAAACTACCTCCCTAGGTAAAAAGAAAACATTGTTCTAACATGTTGAAAAAGAACTCAGAATTTAAACCCTGATGTTTCTTTACAAAATATTCTGCCACCGAGCTTTTCATGCTTATGTTCTTAATAACTCCCAAGTGTTCTAAAGTTTGTCCTGTAATCTTTGGTTTTGTCTGACCCTCATACCAAACCGGACATTGACACCCACACACTATAATATCAACTCCCCCATGGACTCACAGCTGAATTTGCTATTAAAAATAAACTTTTTGCAATTTATTTTAGTCACATTGAGATTTTTCGCTTTGGAGCAAACTTTACAATGTTCACAAGCAAACTTGCCCCTTTGATCTGATTGTTAAAACTGTCTTCTACTACCAAAATGTATTTTTTTTTATTTACTATGGGCAGGATTCACGAAGCCTCCGTGTAAGAGTTACAAGGCTTACACGGAGGCTGCAGTTAAACGGTGTGACGTCAGCATGTCATGCATATGCATGAGGGCATGCTGAATCACACCTAAGGCTTACACAGTCCGTGGAAGACAGTAGGGGGCATGTCCGTAGGCCGAGCCCTGCAAACGGACATGCCCCCAGAAGAGTAAAAGTCCCGAAAGTAAACCCCCATGACAGAGCCCGTGTAAATGTGAATAAATACAACACAACACATGCCCCCACAGACTACGAACATAAAATGTACACATGAACATCTTATACATTTTTTTTGAAATTGTAAAGATGATTGCCCGTGAGTGCGCTCGTTTGCACGGGCGTGCCCGTAGCTTAGCTACAGTTAACAGTCAGTGGAAAAGCATATAAGAACTAAATATGCAAAGTAAGCCAAGAAGCAATAGTGTAGTGGTAGAGATGTTGGCTGAAGAGCAGGCAGTCATGGTTCAAGCCCCCCCAACATCAATTTTTATTTTTAGTGAAATAAGCATGAAACAAGTCCCTGACATATATGTACACATATAAAATTATATTTTATGTAAAATGTAATGAAATGGGCCATATATTTTGAAGAAATGTGAGATAACAAAATAATAAAAAATGTCAGATGTGCCTATAGCTGAGCTACAGTTTAACAAGTTGAGTGCATCTGCCCGTAGGTGAGCAGTGGTTTAACAGGTGTAAAATGAGTGCCTGTAGGTGAGCAGTGGTTTAACAGGTGTAAAATGAGTGCCCGTAGGTGAGCGGTGGTTTAACAGGTGTAAAATGAGTGCCCGTAGGTGAGCAGTGGTCTAACACGCTGAAACTGTGTGCCCGTAGCTGAGCTGAGCGTAATATGCATGCTGACAGCCAAATGACGCGTAAACAAGCGTAACCCTTTTGCGCGGAGCTGTGCGCCGTGCCAACTAGCTAACCAACGGGCAACGTTGAGCAAGCTGTAACAAAACTGCCTTTACACAGACACACCTCCTAGCCTGTGTAGACCGTCATAAAATATAAAAAGCAGTGGCCAGGTTCGAACCCAGGATACCATGCACCATAGTCAAGGTACTGAACTACTAAGCCATGACAGTTGCACTTAGAAATGCAGTAATAGCATATATATAGGAATGAATAGAAAGAGGAGCATGACTAAGCAAGTTTTGTGAAGCTGATACAATTCCAAAATGGCCAATCACAGATAAGTGTGGGAAAAACGGCATATATAAGCCCCATAGGCGGGAATACACAGCATAACCAATTGTAGAACCGACTTGCAGCCAGAATGTCAGGTGTAGGTGAGGGTAGTTGCTTTCGAGCACAGAGGTGGGGCGTTGAGGAGTCCAAATATATGGTTTGGATCCTTGTCCACAATCATGAGGCCCAACTCATGCAGGGCCAGGTCCTGTGGGGAGAATATAGGGCTGAGGCATGGGACCGGTTGGCTCATGATCTCACCAGTGCCACAGGGATACCAAGGACTGGTGAGCAGGTCCGTCACCACCATGCGGACCTGAAGAGATGGAAGCAGGACCAACTGAACCGTTGGATCCAGGAGGCCTGGCAAATGCCCACGCCCCACTACTGAGTAAGTTACATGTAATTATTTATGTAAGAAATTAACCTAGCTGATATTATGGAGATGTGTATTCCAATATTACTTTATTTATATTACAGCTGCAGGTGTCCGTTCTGTGAACCATAGAGCCTATGGTGATAGGCTGGCACGGTTGCGCCACCAGGCAGGTCAGTAATCCTCTCCCTGTAACTGTAAATAAATATGTAAGTATGACAGTTAGCAAAAGAGTGCAGTGTAGTCACGGATTAATAAAATGTGCAAGTAACAGTGTAAGAGGGTTTGCAAGTATTGCTTGATTACAATAGTGTGATGCAGTCTGTAATCCAAACAGAAAAATGAAACAAGTCTGAAATAAAAATGTCCCACCTGTAATATAATAGTACATAACCTGCAGCAGGCTGAAAAGTACAGCTGCAGAAGCTGAGTAAAACACATGTGTGAAATATATCCCTGTTGAAATACAGAAACATGACAGAAGTGAGACTGTTGGAAAGGATTGTTAGAACTACAGGTAAAACATGTCAATAAAGCCTAGAATTAAGTACCATCCTGAATTGTAAAAATAAAACAAGTGAGAGAGTGTGAGAAAGAGTTATGAATCCACCAATAAAGTAGTAATAACTCCTGAATAAAGTATACTGCAGTCAGTACAGAATGAAATGAATGTGACAAGCAGAACCAAACAGTAACATGTGTTGAAAATGTTAGTGCAGCTGGAATGTATATCCCAAAATCTGGATATGTTGCTCTCAGTCTGCAATATGCAGATAGTATGGTTGTCTGAAATACCAAACATCCACAGTTGTCTATAGCTATATAAAGCAAATGTAGCAGGATGATGTAGCTGAACAGAGCCAGATATGAATGTGTATGAATAAAAATGAAAATGTATATTGATGTAGCAGTAACATTCCTATCACCAACTTGAAGTAGTTATCACATAGGAAACTGTAGGCAGAACTGTAGTGTGTATATATCTGCAGCTATTAGAAATGTACAGCATATGTATTGGTATTTGAAGTTGTTAATTAAATTTTCTTCACCCTACCCTATAACCACATATAATCCATTCCAGGTGAAATTGGTATGTGCAATCACAATTAACACCCCTGGACATTTGTCCTGTTGGTTCATACATATTTGCATGTACGTTGATGCATCTGCCCTGTTCATACATCCAAACCTGATGGCCTGTTGCCATCAATCAACCCTGCATGTTGTTGGACTGTGTATTGCTGTTTAAAATATGCATGTGTTATGCTTGCTGTCCAATGGTTTGAATATCTGGGTGTTTGGTTAATGGGAATACTAATGCATGCTGTTACAACTAATTGTGAATGGTATTGTACGTTACTAACCCAAACTGTCATGACATAATGCAAAACATAGGACGACAGGGAAGGCGGGTTCCGGCAGACCCACCTCTCCCTCCTCAGCTGGCGAGTGCACCTGGCAGTAGTGCCCAGGCTGGACCCTCCTCTGGTGGCCCTGTGCCACCTGCAGGTGGAAGCGCTGCAGGGGATGAGGCTCATCCCCCCTCTGCAAGTGTGGCCGGAGGAGAACATCCACTCACCCTCCATAGTGTCCAGACTGTGGTGCATAGGGAGATCCAGGAAGCTGTTCTTGGGCCCCTATGCCAGCTTGAGGCAGAGGTGGCACAACTAATGGGCGTGCCTGCTGCCAGGCCTACACAGCCCCCAGCACAGCCCAGTCCTGGGCCGTGAAGGCACAGTGGAAACTGGCCATGGGTGGGGATATCAGTTCCACTGTTGCCATCTGTGGGCTCATGGGCTCTAGATATCCAAACATCCATCCCCGTCAATTGTGTAACCCCCCCCCCACATGTGTCATACACCGCCCCTGTATGCATCTTGTTTGTCTTGTCTGTTAACCTACCCAACCTACTGTTAGAAAAATGTGTATTTGAATATATGAGAAATGCTAGTTTAAAAGCAAAGTAGTATATAATGCATTTTATTCTATTAATCATATAACAGAAAGGATTAATTCATGTGTAAATGTAAAGTAGTTTTGAAACTGCAGTGTGGCTTGAAGCAAGCTGACCTTCGACCCTGGCAGATGCTAGCTTAGCATGTTTTAATGTTTATGCTTTTCACAAGTGATTATCCGCTGGGTCAGGAAATTAAATGTGTGAAATAATGAAATCTTCTGCTCTTTTCTGCTGTAATGATTTGGCCTTGTATATGTGTTACTAAGAGAGCATGCAGCTGGTGGGAAAGTGTTACAGTGAACAAAGATGTGTATTAGAAGACTGAATCCACCATTGTATTCGAACTGATGTGAAACCTTGAAGAAGTAACTTTACAGAAAGACATTATGTCTGACCAGGTGGATAGCAAGGCCGTATTGTTACCAGAGGAAAACTTTTTTAAAATATACAGCATCAGCAGTTTTTATGAATAGAGAACTGTAAGCTAAAGTGATGTAGATGCCCTGTGACATACCACGTCAGTAAGGTGGGCACAGCTTGAATGTTTAGACTATATAAAATTGTGTGCTTCCTGTTTTATGTTAGACAAAATTCTGTACTTGTACTTTTTTGCCTCCGGGTGTACACTAGTAAACTTTTGAACCTGAACCTCCTGTGTATTGAATTCTTGATTTTATTTAACACCTACCTCCCCAGCTATATCGACTTCCCGTACCTGACATACCACTCTCACCTGAAAAAAAAAAAAAAAAAAAAAAAGAGCACTCTGTACCCACAAAAAAATTATGCCCCATACATAGCTGCCCATTTCGCACACATGTCTGCTGGACATGGAAACTATCAATTACAATTGGCTGTACAACAAGTATTATTGTTGTCCTTACACCTCCCTCAGGGGTGGAAGGTTTCAAATGTCACACCAAATTACAAACATATGCACAGCTGTTGCTGATGAAGAAATGGGCAGCTATGGGCCTTACCTACATCCCTCCTGCAAAACCCGAGCTTGTTTCCCTACTGTCTTACCCTCTTTGTGACCCCTTTTTCACCACTTTCCTGTCTCCCCATTTTCATTTCTTTCAAAGAAATTAGCGTGGGTGTGCGCAAGAATAAGCACTTTTAAGCAGTTGTAAGTGGGTGTGCGCGGAGCTGAACACCAGTGCGCATGCGTGAGCTCCGCGCAAACCAGCACTAACCCAGTTACAACTGCTTAAAAGTGCCTTAGTCACTCCAAATGACAAGGCCTGTAGTCTGCTCAAAAGCAAAATAAAATCCCACTGTCAGTCCCAAACCCAGAACCTTGGAAACAGTAGTCTGCATGACTTACTACTAAGCCATGACAGTTATATAAGAACTGTGTGCTACAATAAATATATCATGTAATAGTAGGAATGAATGTAAAGGGAATATAGGATGTGTAGTACATAAAGCATGTCATGTATATTTACTGTCAAATGTAGTGGATGCCTAGAATAGTAGTATGTGAACAGAAACAGCCATGCTAGTTGGTAGCTACTAGGTAATAATGTTAATGTAGCACCTTGCAAGCCACACACATACTCACAGCAGGATAATCACTGCCCATACTCCACAACCTCTTACAGGAACACATCCAGACTAAGTAGTAAAAAATGTGGAGCAAAGGGCCAAAAACAGGGACACATTCCAAATAATGCTACAACAAACTTAGACAGTTGAGAGAGTAACAGGTTCTCCATTTTGTTGGATGTTTGGAAGGGTATGAAGTCTGAAACTGAAATGTTTGTCACTATAGTCTGACTTGAGCCCAGAGTGATTTGCCAGAAAAAGCTGTTTATGAGATATTGACCAAAATGTGAGGCAAAAATGTGGACAACCTGCAAATATCTGTACACTTGAGAGGTCTGACACTGCCATATTTGAATAGTTAAGAGCCTAGACATAGTAACAGTGACTGAGTTACAGGGATGCCCCACAGACTCCCTGTGAAGTGTACAAACAGTAGGCAGAAAGGTGTTACAACACATGCAATGGTAACTATGAAGTACTGAAAGTATGCACCACTTGCACGGCAGAAATAGTGTAGTAATACATATGCTCATGCTATCCCACAGTCACAACTGCAGAATACCAGACAATTTAATGGGTGTACCCCACTGATATGTACCATTCCATGAGGCAGATAAAAGATGCACCTGAAAGTCTCTGGGGCCTACTCAGCAGCATACTCAAATACCCTAATAGATGTCAAGGCCCACACCATGGCCAGACCACACTGCATGCAGTAACACCCTAGCAGATATAGCAAGCATGCCAAGGTGTGAATGTACATGGAAATTAGGAAAGCCACAGCAACACACTACAGTCAAGACACCTAGCAGGCATACAAGTAGTGAATGTAAAGGGCAAATATTGAAGCCATAGCAACAAAGAGCAAGAGCCACTGCTATATACCAGTTACACCACATGTCCCACAGGAAATCACACACACACACATTAACCGTAGTAGTAGTCTTAGGTGTCAGTGTACATACACACTTAGTACAGAAAATTGGAAAAATGAATGGAGAAATGTTAATCTACAACACAGCCAGAAATATGAGAGCGATACTAACCTTTACACTCACAGAACAGTGTCCACAGCATACCAGCATGGTCCCTGCCCTTAAACTCTGAAGGGGCTACACCTATCTCACATACCTTTTTATAGCACTGTCCTGGAATCACAGTGAGAACTGCAATCAGTACACAACTGGCTGCATGCAATTAGCAAATGCTGGATAACAATTGGTGCAGAGGCCATCACATGGACATATGCAGATACCTACAAAAGCATGCTGTACTCCCAGTCCACACATGCAATACTTTCATTGCACCCTGTGGAGGTAGGGAGAGATAGAGAGAGAGAGAGAGAGAGAGAGAGAGAGAGAGAAAACATACACAAACAAAAGCAGTCATCAAAACCCACTCGAAAGCTGACAACTGCCAACTGGAGCAGCAGGACACCAAACCAAACGGCAAAGCAAGCAGCTGTGACAAACAAAGGTAATGTAAAGTAATACTTTAAAAGTCTACATACTGTGAACCCTCCATATGTGTCATTGGTCTGTATCCATATGTATATGAAGATGTGCATAGGGCAGGGGACATACAGCAACTATCAGTGAAGGCTGTACATACATATGTATGTGAGGGCATCTGTGTGCACATATCAATGTAGGTTGAATGTAGGTTGTAGTGCAATGTACAAAGTAGGTTTCACAGTTATGTATGTTTAGCAGTATGTTAGTGTGTGTATACAGTTTTGTAAACAAACATGTTGATATACCTATTTATCATATGGATACGTATGTATGTCAATATATGTATGTATGTATATATATATATATATATATATATATATATATATATATATATATATATATATATATAATATGCATATATGTATACATACATAGAGAGGGATGTAGGAATACATAGACAGATGTAGATAGATAGTATATGTAGAAACATATATATGTAATACACACATACAGATAGAGATATATGTAGATACATATACATAGACAGACAGATCTGACTATCTACAGATATGACTGTATATGACTATCTCACACTCCCCCTGTCCCACCCCCTCTGTCACTCTAACCCCCTCTCTGTCACACACCCCCCCTCTCCATATCTATAGCAATATACGTACATCGATATATATAAGTGTATATGTATACAGACATATATATATATATATATATATATATATATATATATATACATATAGATATATATGTATATATGTATATATATATATATATATATATATATATATATATATATATATATATAGATAGAGAGAGAGAGAGAGAAATGTATATATATTCTGAGTGAGGCACATGTGTACAGATGTATTGCAACAGGTGCCTGGTGACAAAGGCATGGAGTGAACACCAGTGTCAAAACTGGAGTACCATACCCCATTTCAAATCACCTACACCAGTAACCACCAGATATGTGATTGGCTGCCCACCACTGCATGTGTCAGGGGTGAACATGGTCATAAATGTGTACAATAGTCCCCCCAATGATAGTCACAGTGGCACACTATTCCTGGAATACCTGCACATGGTATGTGTCAGCAGACATGGTGTGTCAGCTATGGACATGTAGGTCAGTGTACCCCTCCACGCCACACAATGGCTGCCATGGTATGTACCTCACATGACAGCTACAGATATGGGGAAGGACACAGTGACATGTACAGCACTGTGACAATGCACTCAAACACATTCCCAATGCACAGTGACTGACAACACCACAGAGTACACACATACTACCCACATAGAGGTTACCACTCCTGGATTTACATACTTAAGTCACACCCATGACAGATGTCCAACAAACATAGTAACACCTCACACCATCCACAACCTAAATGACTGCTGTGTGTCATCCGTGACACTGCAGTAGAGAGCACATGGTGGAGGTACAGGTTCCTATCCACAGATAAGACATACCCTGCAATAAACTACACAGCATTAAGAAGCAAGACTCCCCATGAGTACATGTCACACATACCCCTGCTGAATGTTAGTCAGATAGGTAATATGCCATATGAGTCACCCTGTGTAACTGTTTGACAGGAAAAGGTACCATCACATCACATGTGTCACAATGGTCAAGGTAGCAGAACAGTATGCTGCTGTAGTCCCAAGGGCAAAAGCATATTGTATTGTATTGTATTGTAATGTATTGTATTGTGTTGTATTGTACTGGTATGTAGAGGTGCCTCCTTCGTGGAGTGGAAGCACTGCTACTGTACGCCAGTGTACAGGTACATATCCTGTAGTCAGGCTAGTGTTACATAGCACTTCTATATGTGTGTTTAGCTCCTCTTGGAGTTCATGTAGCATGCAACCGGGGATACCATCAGATCCCACTGATGCTGTGTTTTCTGCTTTTCTGAGGGCGGCTCTTTCCTGGACATCTGTGATGACAGGGAGGTTACAGTCAGCTGGGATAAGTATGTCTTAGTTTGGGGGAGAGGGAGGGGGGAAACTTGCACTGAACCTGTCTGCCACAATGTTGCCAATATCTGTGGGTTCAGTGAATTATTTGTTGTTATGTAGTAACTATGAGCATATTGGAGGGTTTCTGACCAGGTTGCTAACATAACTGAAGAAGGCCTTGTGGTTATCTGTAGTGTCCCCGTTGATTTCCCTCTCAAAGTTACCCATGGATGTTTGTATGAGAGAAAATAGCTCCTTACTAGTGCTGATCAGACATGCCTTCCCTTTATAGAATTATGCTCTGTCTTGCAGTAGCTTCCATCTTTTGTTATACAATCTGTCTATGACTGGGGTCCACCAGACAGGATGCTTTCCCTTTGTGGAGAGTGTCTTGGTCTTATATGGGATTGCATGATCCATGTATTCTCGGAGATGTCCGTAGAAATCATTTGTGAAGGGGTCAGCATTGTGGGTTGTGTCTTCCATTGGCCCAGTGGGCTTAAAGGATACCATGTCAGTGTTATGAAGTGTAAAGTTTGCATTTGAAATGTTATTCACTGTAGTCGCTTGTGCTGGTGGTGGAGGGGGGATATGTATATCCAGGGCAATTAGTTTGTGGTCAGCACACAGTAGTTGATGATGTACCCCATACAGTACCTCGATACAACCCCCCAGAGTGAGGAGGTGCTTTGGAAGTGAATCAGTGTTCTGACTGCTGGGGTTTGGTAGTATGTCGTATGGAGTGTGCCAGGTACTGTTGCACAGTTGTTGGCTGAGCACTGATACCTGGCCATTTACATGTGTATCCACCAGTAGACAGACAGATGCTATATATGTGAGATATGTTGTATCACAACAGTTGAGTAGCATGTGTAGTATGTGTGCCAAATTCTGCTGACATATTTTGCTGATATCATGTTATTTCCTTTTTCAGGACCATGGCTCACCAGTGCAATCCAGCGTACTCTGCAGCTGAGGATGAGGAAATACACCAGAGCCTGGTGCGGGATTATGCAATACTCTTTTCCCGCACCAGCCAGAATCAGCAGGAGAGGGCTGCACTGTGGCAAGACCTGGTCTGTCGGGTAAATGACATAGGCACGCACAATAGGACATATGAGCAGGTACAACATCACTGCAGTGATTTAATCAGAAATGTCCGTCAGCGTGCGTCGGATATCCACAGGCAACAGGTTGCCACAGGTTGTGGGGTGGCTACACATCCCCCACTCACCAGACTGGAGGGACTACTCATAAGTGTTGTGGCTCCAGCCCGCCAACAACAACAACAGCAGCAGACCTGCATTATGATGGAGGCTGGAGCCACACAGCAGCAAGACTACGAGCGTGCAGGTAATATGCCATATGTTTAGTTGACTGTTGTGTACACTGGTAGTTAATGCATGTGTGAGGTGTGTCCTTGGTTTGTAGCTGTCATCATAGCATTTAATGTGCAAGTGTGATATTCTCAATATCAGCAGCTGACCTGTGAAAGGCAACTGTTGTACTACTGACCTGTATCATACTCAGTAACAATGGCACAGTTGTGCCCACTGACATTAATTTCCTCACTTCTGCAGGTCCCTCCAGTGTAACAGCAATGCAGCCTATCCATGCTGGTGAGTGTGTATTAACAAAACCTTTAATAGTCTTGATAGTAATAGTAATATTAGGCTCACTTAGTAGTGCTCTGTGTATGCATGCACGTGTGTCTGTGTCTGTGTGTTGATATCTCGCATAGTGAGTAGTGTGCAAGTGTGCAACTGTGTGCAACTTTGTGCAAGTGTGCATGTGTGCAACTGTGTGCATGTGTGCATGTGTGCATGTGTGCACCTGTGCATGTGTGCACGTGTGCATGTGTGCACCTGTGCACGTGTGCATGTGTGCATGTGTGCATGTGTGGATGTGTGCACCTGTGCATGTGTGCACGTGTGCATGTGTGCATCACTGGTAACATTGTGTAGACATTGTAAACTGTGTTTCCTGTTTCCCTCCCACAGGTTCTGGTGCTGCTCTGGTGTCATGCAGCAGGGAGCCTGAATCAGGTGCCACGGGTACTGATAAAGATGACATCTGTGTAATGGCACAGGAAGGTATGCCAGGGTCCGTCATTGGTCAGCCAATTGACAGTACACAGCTGTCAACCCCGTCAATGCGCACAGTTATCCTGCCAATACACCCTTTGTCACCAATGTCCCTAGGTGATGGACAGGATACAGTGGGCATTGACCAGGGTACTGTGGTATCTGTGGCACATGCTTCCCCACACAGCAGCCATGGGCATGTCCCAGAGATGGTACCACACAGGCAGATGTCCAGGGGTTCTCGTGGGAGCATCCATGGGTGTACTGCCCCTGTCAGACGTGCCCACAGAGGTCTTAGAACCTCAGCTATGTTTCAGGCTGTCATGCAGGCACAGTCACGTATGGAACGGTACACCAGACAGGGTCTGAGGGAGCTGACAGCATGTCACACAGCCATGACTGACAGTATGCGTGACATTGCGGCTGCCATCCGTAATTTCACCGATGTCATAGACAGATGTTGTGGGGACATATTAGATCGGTTCCACAACTACATGTCCATGAGCCAGGGCAATGGTGGATGGTTGAGGCATCGACGTGGGCGTATGCCAGCAACAGCAGCAGCTGGCAGTCGTCGCGGATGACAACAGGGCCGCAGCTGCCCCCATAGTGCCAGCAGCAGCCCCAGCAATGCTGGGTCTGTGCTGTCATCAGACCACCCCAGGAGACCATGTGCACGTGGCTCTGGACAGGCCCAACAGGGATCTGTGTCCAGTCAATGAACACCTGCTTCTGATGATAGTACCCAGTCTGGATTGGTACCGGATACGGTCCGTAGCACCCCTGCAAGGCACAGGTACCGTGTCTGTGGCCAGAGACACTGATCTGTATGACCTGGCAGGTACAGTCTGTGGCTGTCCACAAACACCAGTATATGGCAGCCATGAGGTGGAACTGTGTGCATCCATACACACATGCGAATTGACAACACCTAGGGCTACCGCATACATGCACACACTGCATCAACATTGCCCCACCTTGTACTGATGTCCCTCACCAACACACATACACATACATGTCAATTGGTGGTATCAGTGGCAGACTCAGACATACTAAGTTCACAACCTGTGCATATGATGAAACTGTGCCACCTCCTGCAATCTGTAACATCAGTGCAGGTACAGGTTAACATGTTGCTGATGCACAGGGTGACTACATAGATGTGTAGTAATAGTATCATGTTGTTAACAGTACTGTGTGCTGATATAATTGTGGGTATATCCCAGCATGCCTGATGCAGTAAGGGTATTATTGTCTTGTACTGTTGTCTACACCCATGGTAAGTACCATAGTGTATCATCTGCACATGTTGGCATACTGGTGGTAAGGATGTCAACAGAAGGCTACATACATAGGTAGCACAGGGGATAAGGTAATGAAAGTATTGATACACAATGATGGACATGTAAACTGCAAGTGGCATGTTGCCCACACTGGACTCTGCAATGCGGATGTTTGAGGATGTTGATATGTGTGCAATACTACATGACTGGTACAGGACACACAGGAGCACCCTAGCACTGCAAGCTCACATCTTATACCATGCTAGACAGCCCCAACACACAAAACTAACTTTCACAGGAGGGAGAGTCCCCATAAATGTCAGGGATACTGTGGTGGCAGGACAGGTAGCATACATCGTACTAAGTATGGAACCACTGAGTGAAGGCTCAGTGTCTGTTATTTGACATGTGTATTACTGCAGGTATGAGCACCTGGGTTTCCATCCAGTTATTGTACATCCTGACGGTACATGGTCTGTGCACTTGTGTGTGCTGAGACTGGACCCTAGCCATCTGACCTGTGTATTTCCATGTACATGTGTATAGTGCCTGCATATTTGCACTGTTACCTACTGGAAGTGGTATAGCTTGTTTGTTGTACAATGGACTACATGCAGCCCTGCTTACTGTAGCTTTGTTTGCATGCATGCTTGCTTGCAGTTACCCTGGAACACTGATCCCACCTGCAATGCAGAGTTACAGAGCTTCTGTGGAATCCTAGTGACATCTGCATAGCTTACTATATGTATGTCCATGTCTCACTTGACAGAACACCACTGTTTGTCCTGTTCACATGTACGTTGCCTGTGACACATTGCATATGACTTACCTGGCATTTGTCCATGTGAGCAGTCATATATGCCAGTGCTAACTAATCACAGGCACTACACCCTCACATACTCACCTTCTGTACCTTGTTCCCCATTGGCCCTATGTGCTATTAATCACCATGGCAATCACAATACTATGGTAGCATGTGCAAAGGTCACTTGTCAGTCACCTCTATGGTACAGTTGTGGAATATGTGGGTCATGTGGCAATGTCACAGCTGCCACATGTACACAGTCAGCCCTCTCCCCTACACATGGACGTACAACACATGTATGAGATGCAACCACATAGCCAAACTGGGGACTAAGCACTCTGAACACAGTACTGGCATAACCTGTCAGGTGGCATGACATACTTACAGTGACTACAATACCAGTCTGATGTAGACCTACACTGACAGCAATCCAAACACGTGCACACACTGGGCCATTCATGGAGCCTCAGAATAGCATCCTGCCTGAGCAACAGACACCTCTGCAGCTGGCACACAGGCATACGTTAAGGCAGAATACAGCACATGCAACACATAGCACACAAATCCTGTGTGCCAAACAGTCACAGCCTGTATGGCTAGACAACACGCCTGCTACAGTTGTGTTAGGTACCTTTATTGTCTGGTACAGTGAGATTCCACTCACCAGGCTGGACAAGGTGAAGGTCACAGTGATATTACCATGGGGCACTATGGTCCACCACATAACACAAGCATACAGGTCAGTCAGAGGCATGGACACATATGACTCAGTCATTGTCCATGCCACTATGGCTGACCTGTGATGTACCTCCCTGGACTACATGATAGGGAACATAGAAGGGCTCTCTGAGCATGTGGCACAGGCTGGTATGACCCTGACCTTGGTTGGCATCATACCCTCACCAGGAATGCTGACGTATTACTGAATGCTAATGAATTACTGTAGCTACAACACCCTAGCTGAAAGGTTCCTAGCATGTAGTCACTGCATTGCTATGGAACAACTTGTTACCACTCCCACAACAGGTGAAAACATGCAGCACCTGTTCATCAACAACATGTAGACTATATGCCCCAGACCAGATGTGTATCCCTCGCTGCTAGGATGATACCATATACAACTCACACTGTATATACACATACCACATGCAGCACCCACACAGAAGACCACAGTCATAATGTTATCCAGTGCAAATACCATGTATTCACATGTGGCAGGCATCAGACATAGGAACTATTGAAGGTCACAGGTACATATGTGTATTTGGCACACACATACATCATCTGTGTCCATTGCCATTACTGGTTTAATCGATGTCATGCATTATTGTGAACAACAACCCACACACATGGGCATTCTGTGTGACAAAAACACACGTGGCATGTGTAGAATTCAAAGCCATAACTAACTGTGCTATGACAGTAGTGAGAGACGCAGTAGCAGAGCATGCTATTTGCATTACTGGGAGATTTGCCCTCTTCTGCTGTACTTGTAGGGTGATGACATCATCTCTGTGTAGAGATTGGAATATGCAGCAGCTGGTGTGTTGTACTGGTTGCCAAAAGGGTCAGTTCTCACACATGTAATTGCACACACCCTACTTCCACCCCCCCACACACACACACACACACACACACACACACAAACACACACACACACACACACTTACAATTTGCAGGATTCAAATCCCTACCTAACTATGTTATGAAACTCAAGATGGACGCATTAGCAGAGCACGCTATTTGCATTACTGGGAGGTTTTCCTTCTCCTGCTGTACTTATAGGGTGCTGACATCATCAGTGTTTAGAAAGGTGAATGTGCATCCTGTAGTGTGTTTTCCCAGTTGCCAAAAGGGACATTTCCCTCACACAGAATTGCACACACACCAACCCCACTCACCCACACAGACTGAGCATTTGCAGGATTCAAACCCCTACCTAACTATATTATGACACTTGAGGGAGACGCATTAGCAGAGCACACTATCCGAATTACTGGGCATCTGTTCTGCACCTGCAGTATTTATAGGGTGCTGACATCATTATTTCTACAGAGGTATGTACATCTAGTACTACCTGTCAGGTGGGGGATAGCATATATATGCATTTGCAACCACCTACTTCAGGGTCAGATATGCACATCAGCACTGGCAGGTTATGTTCTATACCATGCTTCGTGACCACAGAACCTGTAACACACAACACAACCAGTTCGGACCACCCCTCCCACATCCAGGACACACACTTTGCTTCCCTGGGAACAGTGCCAAGATATGCAGGTGTTCACATACACCATTCCAGTTGTTAACGTCAGGTACAGGTATATTGTGTGTGGGAACTAATCAGGCCTCTACAACATTACCCTACAGCCACTACAATTTGTGAGTCCATGTGCTATGGCAGAACCACTCACCACAGCCACAAGGGGGAATACATATTGCACCTGACCATCTGCAACTTGGGTACTCACTGTTCCACACCAGAGGTAGACCACCATTGTTGATATCTGACCATACCCCCCTTTCCCTGGACATCCATATCCCATCCCCACCCCCAGGCAAGGTTGTCACTGCAAACAAAGTGTATTTATCAAAAGCAGACTTTACACTTGTGAAGACTGGGGTGGAAGACTTCAAAGGACCCATGCTGGGGGAGTATACAGGCCACTCTGCATAATCCTTGACAATTGCATTCTATGAGCATGTGGAAGGTTTGCATTGATCATGCTATCCCAAATATACCCATGACTCCTCCACAACAGGACACCTGTCAGGTGTACACCAGCCATATATGAGCTGTCCAACAGACAGAATGAGCTAATACATTGCAGAGCAGTAGCCCACAGAGGGAGGACATCTCTGAACAGTACTAGCACGACACTTCAATCCCTCATAATCATCACGACAAAGTGTTGACAGTGAAATTGTCCAGACAATGCAGATAAGGCTACCCTCAGTCTGTTGATGCCCACTTACTGTTAGAGGTCCTCACCAACCCTCTTCCAGCACACACCAACAACATGGATGTGACTTAGCAAATTCAACCCCTGGGATCTCCACTGTGTCCCTGCTTGATGGAGGCACAGCACACTAGCCTCACACCGTGCCTTATGTGACCTACTTTACAGTGGCACAGTAGCCTACTGTACTGGGGAGGCAGAAGCCAAGCACACTCTGGCTAAGCTGTCATTCCCTAGGGCAAACAGCCTAGTTTTGACCTCTATACCCATATGTTTAATTGTCAGATGCACAATATTTGTTGCTGATAGACTGTTTTCAGGTCTTTATTGCCATAGCATTCCCTGTTTCTATGAACAACTTGTGTATCTGTGGAAGATGTTTGAATATGAAAAGCATCAACTATATCACTTATGTCTCTGTAGTCATTTAACTGTGTGCATTGGGCAGATTGCTGTAATGTGGTTGGTTCCTGGAATAACACGTACAAATACCAGATATGTGTGGCCAACTGCTAAACTGAGATTTGGCCTAAGTGTGTGAGCATGCCCAGTTCAGGCTTTCCATGGCATGCTGTCTGACATATGTCTCATTTATAAAAGTGTGCGAGCATGCCCAGTGTGAGCTTTCCATATGTTGAACTCTGCAGCCCACCACATTTGTGGATGAGTGTGAACTTCAACAATATCTCACGTTTATGGTTGTGTGTTGTGTGTCATGTTGTGTACTTACTGTCCGACTGCTTTGTGTCTGAACACAACAGGGATTATACTGTGCCTGCAGGGTTTGCATGGGATACTTTGCATAAAGTTGTCAACATCCTTTCATACTGACCTAACACTGTAGTACCGTATAGTGTACTGGTTCAGTACTTTCACTGTGGTGGACAGTATCCTGGGCTTTAGTTCTATCACTGCTTTACATTTTCATAGTGAGCATAACAGACTGGTTAGGGGCCAGTTGTGCACATCTGACCATGTTGCATTATGTTCAGATATGAACTACTTAAACCAGGCTTGTCCAACATTGGTAGTGTATTCCACAACATAGGTGTACATTGGCAAACACTAGCGATGTGCCCTAGGCCATTTCTAATGCTAGTCGAAGAGTGTGTTTGTCCTTCGACACACATTGTAAGTGGAGTTTGCCATGACATATGTCATGGTTAGTATACTGTGCCTCCGTCTACCCGTGACATAACAGTGATACCCAGGGTAAACCTACCATCTCCCATCCACTCATCAAGATTCCTCTTGAGGAGAGTCGATGAGTGACTCTCTGGCTAACCTGTACTGGGAGTTTACTCAAGAGTGGGGTGGCTTCTGTGTTATGGATCATTCAGTACAGCTTGTCCTATGTATGTCAGTGCTGGGGTTCAGGTCTCTCATGTGCATAGCTCACTGCCATTCAGATTGTACAGGGTGCAGCATGTTCATTGATTCCAGCTTGGACATGGCTTTATACATCAGGCACAGCTTGCCTCTGGGTGGGCAGTATGGCAGTGTGTGGAGCTGCAGTTTGTTTAATCAGGCAACACATGGCATCTGTTCAAGCTCTTTGATACTCCTGGTGAGGTACTTTTGGGGACTTTACAGTTGATGGAGGTGTCTGCTGAGGTACATCCCACAGGGGCTATTGTAGTCAATTGTAACACTGATGAAGGATGACTGCAGAGCCACAATTACCTCCCCTTATCTAGATCTGACAACCTTCATGATTAGGTGGGTATATGGTATGTTTCTGTAACCACTACAGCCACATGCTTGTCCAATGCAGGATATCTATCAACTTGTGTCCCCAGGGCTCTCATTACATGTTAAGTACTTAATGGGTTAACACCTATGTGGTAATTGGTGGGCACTTACTGTATATCCACAGGGGTTGACTATACACTTTTCTGCAATTAGCTTGCTAACATGGCTATGGCACCAGTTGTCTGTTTCTATGTGGCCCTTTTGTGGGATGCTTGTGTCAGCTGGAGGGTCAGATATGGTGGCCAGTTTGTAGTCCTCTGCAAACTTGTTCAGACACAGTCCTTCCATGTTGGCCTGTACCTATGGGACATACATACCAAACGAGGGAGGTCCCAGGACCAAGCCTTGTGGGATGCCAGTTATATCTGGTTTGTAGTCTGACATGGCTGCAGCATGTCTGACCATGTCAGTTCTGTCCTTGGTCTGGTTTGCAACCCCTCTACTGACATAGGGGTTTATATTTAAGCTGGTGAGCTTATCTATAATGAACATGTGGGGTATTGTATGGAAGCCTTTGCAAGGTCCAGCTATGCTGTGTGGACCACATTCCCCTCATCAATGACCTTAATGACTGTTTCAAATGAGTCAAACATGTATAAGGGGCAGGATCTGCACTTAAGAAAGAAACACTGGGTAGGGTCCGATGTCAGTAGGTCCCCTATATTTTTATGTCTGCGGTACATGCTGATCCTTTCCATAGCTTTGCAGACCAAGCTTGTCAGGATTCTGGGGTGGTAGTTTGCAGTATCCATTCAGGCAACACCTTTGTTGAGAAGGATCACTGTTGTTGTACACTGCTCTTTCAGTACATATCCTGTGGTAAGGCTGACATTGAGCAGTAGTGTTATTTGGCATTCCATTCTTCTTGGAGTCCATGTTGGACACAGCCCAGGACACCATCTCATACCATTGATGCTGTGTGTTTTGCTTTGTAGATTCTGGCTGTTACCTCAGCATCTGCAATGTCAGGGGGCCAGCACTCTGCTGGGATAGATATTTTGCATTTTTTTGGGTGGGGGGGTTTGCACTGCACCTGTCAGGTTGGATGTTGGCAATATGTGTGTGTGTTTGGTATGTTGTTTGTAATATTTGAGTGATTCAGAGCATATCTGTGATATCCCAACAAGGTTCCTACCATCAGTTAAGAAAGCCTTGTGATTATCCTTAGTGTCCTGTACAATTTGTATCTTCATAGGTTCATAGGTTCATACTAGGCTATCCGGCCTAGGGCATTTATAAGCCTAACCAGAGTGTGTGTGGCTTTCGCCACCCCTTGCTATGTGAATATTATGGCCATTTATGATTTACTTTACTGTGCCTCTGCCTGGACGTGACACAGTGAAGACCCCCAGTGTACATCTACGATCATCCATCCACTTGGCATGATTCCTGTTGAAGAGTGTCAGTGAGGGGCTCTGCCTAACATGGAGTGGGATTCTGTTCCAGGGTGTAAGGAGCCTCTGGGTTATGCATCTGTCCCTCCAGCACATCCTATTTCATTATGTGTTGAGGTTGACATCTCTCACTCTCACAGCTCCGATGGCTTTGAGTTTTCTGGGGTGGAGCTTGTCCATTACTCCTGTGTTGGACATGGCCTTGTACAACAGACATACAATGCCTCTGCGTAGGCAGTATGTGACTGCATTCAGCTGGGGTGTCTACATCCAGGCAGCATATGACATATATTTGAGACCCTTTATCCTCTTGGTGAGGTACCTTTGAGGTCTTTCTAACTGCTGCAGGTGTCGGGTAAGGTACATCCCAAATGAGGCATTGTACTAGAGTATGGGTCTGATAAGAGAACAGTATAGGGGCGTAGATGTGAATCCTTTCATGATACGGTGTCCAATATAGACAGTCTTCCTAGCCACGTTGGCAATGTGAGTGTCACATAACAGGTTACTGTCCACTTGTGTCCCTAGGTCCCTGATTACTCTTTCCATACATAATGGATTGCCACCTATGTGGTAATTTGTGAGTACCTTGTTTGGTATTTGGTGAGACATTCATACTGTCCAGTATCTTCAGGATGGCTGGGTGGGGTTTCTGTGTGTGAGAGTGTGGTCTGTAGCATGATACAGACTGTACAGCAGTTTTGCCTATGGTTAGTTGCACATGTGTGGTCTCCGATGCTTCGTGCATTGTCAGTTACCTGGACATGTGGGTGTCTGTGCTGAATATGGATACTCCCCCTCCTTTTATGTTTTGGTCCAGGTTTTGGGGCCATAACGCATGATATGAGGTATAACCTGGTAGTGCTGGTGTGCTGTCAGGAGCCTTGCTGCAGGTTTCTGTCACTGCACGGACATCAATGTTCTCCATACTGTGGAGGGCCTCGGGAGCATGCATATTGAGGTTTACACATCTGGCATTGGTCAGCATTACCCTTATGTTTCTTTCCACTTATGTTTTCTAGGGTGGTGGGTTAGTCTTTTCAGCTTTGCCTATGAAAGGCTCTATGGAGGTGGCAAAAGCCTTATCCAATATCCAGACACCCAGGGGTAACAGGTGCAAGCCATCCCTGGAACAGCAGAGTGGCTTGTCAAGCATGACATCCCAAGCAGACAGACATTGGATCCCCTTGGAATGACACCAGTAATTGTGCCACTTGTTAAAGCTGATCATTCTGTGTTTGTACTGTGGCATCATTCTTGGTGAGGGTAGGATGCTGCAAACTGTCAGTGTCATACCGGCCTGGACTACATAATCGGAGAGCTCATCTATGTCTCTTTTCATGTAGTCCGGGGAGGTACATCTCTGGTCATTCACGCCAGCATGGACAATGACTGCATCATATTTCTACTTGCTTTGGGGTGACCTGCGTATTTCTGTTATGTGGTGTATTGTAGCAGCCTACAGGCAGCTTACTGTACCCTTTCCCTTGTTCAGTCTGGTGAGCGGGACAGCAGTGTGTCTGACTATGGAGTCACCTATTACAACTGTATCAGGCATGTTGTTATTCTTTCTGGCCTGTGACTGTTTGGCACACCAGCTTTGTGTACTATGTGTTGCATGTGCTATGTTTGGAGGTAGTGGTTGCTTGGGTGTCTGCTTTGGATGCCTCTGTTGATGTGGTGTGTTTGTAATTAGGGCCTCCGGGAATGTTTTTCTGTGTTTATGTCTTTGGTTTGCAGTTGTGATAGGTCTATGTGGGACTGGGTTTGTGGTGTGTGTGGTTACCTTCTCCTCCTGACTAGTTTTGACAATACTGAGTTGAGGGATCTCAGCCTCCGGTTTGGATAAATAGGTGCATCTCTCACATATATTTGTATTTCTTGGGGGGAGTTGAGGGTTGTCTGTGTACTTGGGGCAGGTGTAACATTGCCTCAAGATTCACAGATTCAACTTGTTGTAGCTAGCCTTAGTGGATTTTATGTGTGGACATATTTTATTGCCATACTACTGATCAGTGATTGCTTCCCTTTTTATGTTTGCTCTATCATGTAGTAGCTTCCTCATTCTCTTGCATGGTTTGGTAATGGCTGGAGTCCACCATGCCAGATGCCTGCGTGTATGGCATTGTGTCTTGGTTTTATTTGGGATTGCATAATCCAAGAATTCCTGGCAGTGTTCATGGAATGCCTGTATAATAGGTTCTGAGGTGTGGCCCATATTTTGCACCTGCACAGGGCCTTTAATGGATTCCACATCAGTTTGGAGGAGTGCAACTTTTGCTTTACACATGTTTTTCACTGTGGTTTTCCTGCCAGGGACTGTGGTCAGGATGTGTATATCCGGTGTGATTACTCTATGGTCTGGTCTTACCAGTGAGGGATACACTTCTCATCTTGCCATCCAGTACCCATGTTGCTGATTATCACATCCAGTATGCTTACCCCTCTTGTGGGAGTGGTACATTGTTCCTGGGCATTTTGGTTTATGTATTCTAGGAACTTTTGTCCTACAGTGTTGGAGCTAGTATAATGCTCCCAGTCTATGTTTGGGTATTTTCAGTCACCCAATATAATGTGGTTTAGAGGGCTTGATATATTCATGTATTCCAACATAGGCCAAGTGCAGTTCCTGGTGTTAGGATGGTAGTCTGTAGCATGCTACAAACTGGGAGGCAGTTTTAGCCACTGTTACTTGACCATGGCTAGTCCATGCTGCTTCTTGTTGTGGTACCAACATGGGGGTGTGGTTATCCTTGACAATTATTGCTAGTCACCCTCCTTTTGTAGCTTGTTCCATGTTTTGAGGCTGTACAGAACAGTATGAGGTGTAACCTGGTAGTGTTAGGGTGCTGTTGTGAGCCTTGACCCAGTTTTCTGTTACAGGACAGATATCAACATTCTCCATACTGGGGGAGTTTAGACTGCATGCATTTTGCTGTTTAGACTTCTGGCATTGGGTAGCATTACATCTAGGTTCTTATCCCTTGTGATACCTATGGAGGTGGGTTTGTGTTTTGAGCCTTACCTATTCAGGGCACCTTGTGGATAACAACAGCCTTTGCCAGTATCCATAAAGCCTGGACTGATAGGTGCAGGCCACCCCTAGCAGGTGGAGCATCATGTCATGCTCAGCATGTCATCACAGGCTGGCACACATTGGATCCCCTTTGACTAACTGCAATACTTCAGCCAATTATTGCAATTGATCATCTCATCGTCATATTGTGGCATCATGCTTGGTGAGGGTAGGATGTTAGTCAGGGTCATCAAGTGTGCATATACTACATGGTGTTACATTGCTTAACACATGGCATTCATGCCTCAGGTGGTGCTGCAGGGCTGCCTCTGTCGGATGCACATACTACACTCCCTGTACATGTTTGAGAGCAGGTTATGTCATTTTAGGCATCCCTGTTATTATATGAGTGAGTCAGAGAGGGGTATCATTCCGAGGGTTCCTACCGAGCCAGTGCATGTGCTATGCGTTGCCTCTTTGCCAAGGCCAGGGCATACTGGGCACGCCTCCTTCTGCCTACTGGGGCAGGCTCAGGTTGTTTCTCCTCTGAGTCACGCTCTGCCTGTGATGGCCTTGGCAATGGTGGGGGGCTGTTTGGCCCGGCCCTATGCTGGTCCTGCTGCAGCTGTTTTCACAAGATCATATTATGTAGCATAGCACATACCATGACAATTTGGGTACATATAGTTGGTGAGTACTGCAAGGCTCCACCAGATGTGTCCAGACACCGGAACTGTGACTTGAGCAGCCCAAACACATGCTCTATTACATTACGTGTTTGTGCGTGTGCCTCATTATGGCGTTCCTGTTCAGGTGTGTGTGCGTTTCTGATGGGTGTCATCAGCCACGGCTCCAGTGCATAACCTGCATCCCCCACTAAGTGTCCATGTGGGATGCCCCCATTGGCAAATGTCTGGTACAGCTGCGTCAAATGCCAGATATGGGAATCATGGTAGCTCCCAGGGCAGCCAGCACATACATTCATTATTATGCCCTGGGCATCACACATGACTTGGCAGTTGATGGAGAGGAAGCCCTTGCGGTTAATGTAGGCCCTACCCCCCTCACCAGCTGGTGCTTTTATGCATATGTGCGTGCAGTCTATTGCACCCACTACCTCAGGGTATTCCGCTATTTGCTGGAAGAGACGCATATTGCTGGCCAATACCTCACGGGCATTGGGGAAATATACATGATCACCGACATATGCCGACATGGCATCCAGGAACTGGTGCAGTACCCTGTCGGCTAATGCCTGTGATATCCCCATCATATCACCAGTTGGTCTCTGGAAGGTACCTGTTGCTAGTATTCTTAGGCCAACACATACCTTGGTTTCCACTGGGATGGGTTCCCCTCTGTTGGTTCTGTGTGTGAGGCATGGCCTGCACAGCTCAACAATTTGCTGCAGGAGGTCTCTGTCCACTCTATAGTGCTCCACTATCTTCAGCTCATGTAACCTATGGTAGGTGACCCTGGGCCTGTACACTCTTCTCCGTCTCCTCACTGTGGGCTGTCTGGCACCATTTGCATTGTCACCACCCTCAGCAAGTAGCCTATGTCTCCTTATGACAGCTATGGCAGCCCCTAGCATTTCTGCTCTGAGTTCAGCTTTTTCAGTTTTCACTTCTAATAGCTTACTCCTGTCTTGCAGTGTCTCTTGAGAGAAACATCCTGCACTGCTGTTTGCAGAGTTTTAAGTGCTTGGCTGGGCTACTATTCTGCCTGTGTAATTGCCTGCTTCTAATTGTTTTCACCTGATAGCTCCAGCAGTATTCCCTGTTAGCTTCCTACTAATTCTGTTGCTTCCTGTTTCCTTTCTGTTTCCTCAGGGGGGAGCAATGCGCATACCAGCAGAAACACGCTCACAGTGGCTTACACGTGTGCACACATGCTTACACGGTTTAGAATAGTCGTATCTGGGTTACAACGCACACACACCAGCACAAACAGTCTTACAAGTCTGCCAACAGGCTCCCACATGCTCAGTCTGCCTTACACATGCTCACACTGCCCTACTTGCGCCTCATGGCGCGCACATGTGCGCATGCCTGCACAGCAAGAAACTTTGGTGTAAGCAACAGTGTACACCTTCCATTTCTTGACTTTCCCATGCTTATCTTGTGGCACTCCTCTTTCCATGATATGTGTCTGACATCTGTCATGTTACACTGACCTCCAATGAACTGCATTTTTTTCTGCCATTCCCCCCTGTGATGTCACCTATCTCCTACTCTATTCCTCCCCCTTATGTATTTCTTACACTACTCAGAATGTGCTCATTTGCTATGTGACAGTGGAATTCAGTATCCTAACACTTATTTACATCAGATTGCCTACTAATGCTTAGTTACATGTCTTAGACTCAGCTTCCCCCCTTAGCAACCACTAAACGGTGGCCATGTTGTTTTTGGTCTGCTGGTCCCTGCATTGTAAATCCATGTATTGCATAAAACCCACATTTGTGGGTTTATAACCTTCATTTTTATGTTTTATATAGTGCAGCCAAAAAAAATATTTATTTATTATATTTGCATTGGTGTACCTTGCCAATGGCCACATATTTGACCATTGGCATGCTGCATGACACATATGCACCCTTTATTTGGAGCTGACATGGCTCCATTGTGTTATTTGCAGAAACGTACTCAGTTGTCAACTGAGTACATTTCTGCAGCTAAAATGGCTCTTACAAGGGCTGCTTTGGGCTTCCTGGATCGCTAATCTACCTCATTTGCATGCCTTTCGGCTGCAAGTGAGGTGATTAGCATATCCACACCCACTCCGTGTAAGAGAAGTTTTAGCTGGTCTCTTACACAGAATTTCGGGCTGTTCCTGGATCGCGAGGGCTGCATGGAGTCTTACACTACTTAGACTCTGCGCAAGCCTTCGTGAATCCTGCCCTATGTCTACCACAGAAAAAAGTTACAAACTTAAGGGAAATATCGACCTACATTTCTGTCATTACAAACTATATACCAATGATCCCTAATAATACTCTCTAAAACAGGATACATTTAGACAAAAAAAAATTGTCTTTGCTCCTTCTCATGTCTCCATCAATTTCCTCATATCTTTGTCTGCTGCAAATTAACATTTATTTTCCTGTTCCCCTGAAAGCTTATTTTTAGCTTTACTGATTTGCTCTTCTGTGTACCCCTGGTGAGTGAGTCTACACTCAGCCCAAATCAACTCCTTCTCCCTCAAAATATGATCTGGAATATTGTTAAAAATTCTCTTCAGTTCTACATATGGTAAAGAATCAATCAAATAGGAAGAATGCATATTACTTGTAGACAAAAAGTTTTGCAGTGTTGTTTCTTTTCTGTATGGCTTACACATAATATCATTGTTCCCATTCACATACAGCATGACATCTAAATAATTAATTCATTTATCATTATGCTCACATGTGAATTTCATTCTATGAGGATTCTCATTCATAACTTAAAAAAATCCTTCTTAATACCCTTAAAAACAAAAAAATAATTTTCTAAATATCTCTTAAAGAAAAACTACATGTTCAGGAAAAACTGAGTAGACTATATAAACTTCCTTTCAACATCACTCATGTATAATATAGCATAAGTAGGAGCATAAGATGCTCCCATAGCTGTACTCATAACTTGTAAATAAATATCCCTTTCAAACTGAAAATAACTGTGGGTCAAACAAAACTCTAACAATAGTATCAAAAAAGATGGGTAAGACACTGCACCCATGACATTCTCAACTGCTTGTAATCCCCATCTGTGCTGTGTATTTGTATATAATGAATTCACTTCCATAGTAACTTAATACTAATGTCCTGTCATGTTATCCCTTTTAAAACATCCACTAAATCTTGAGTGTCATTATTATGAGAAACAACTTGCTTTAAAAACTTTTTCAAATGAAAATCCCAAAATATGCCTACATTCTGCAGATATGACTCTATACAAGAAATAATAAGTGTACCAGAGGATTCCTTAAATTTTATCTATCTTATGAATCACATGAAAAACTAGGTCCATATTTTTAATTTATAGTTTTATAACATCATTCATCTCAAAAAAAACAAAAAAAAATCCCCTCTCTAAAATTTCCAATAAACCCTCATTAAAAATAATGAGTGGGTGATTTGTTAATTTAACATATTCTACCTGATTATCCAGCAAAACAGTAGCCATTTTAACATGCTTACTTTTACTAATAACAACCTAATTACCCCCGTGTATGCTTGTTTAAACATATATCTACGCCTTATTTCTCTATGTTTTTGTAAAGTTAAGCACTCATTTTTTTCAACTTATAACCCTTCTTTGACTTTAAATACTTTCAAACTTATATTCTACTTTTTTACTTACTGCAATTTCAAATAAATCAATGGCAGAAGAATTTTTGTTGGCATAAAAGTACTAACACTAGAAAAGAGAGGAACCAACAATCTCCTGAATCCTGGTTGCAAACTATCTAAATCAGCATCACATTCACTAAACAATTCATTATGTATGTCAAACTCAAATAATTTGTTATCATAAATAGACATGTTAAGCAGCGAGTCATCATTTTTTACTATTTTTATCATCTACATTAATTTGTTTCGCAATTACTACTATAATACATTTTTAAATGTAGCTTTCTGGAAAATCTTTTTACATCAATTAACAATTCTGCTAATGTTGGATTTTTAGCAGGTATAAATTTCTTTCCTTTTAAGAAAACTAATCTCACTCCTGAAATGATCATTAAATCACACAAATTAACAATGTCCAACTCATTATACACATTACTCAAGTCCTCCTCACTCAACTTCTTCCTTTCCAACCTCTGCATCGACCATTTGTGTGATGAAAATTATCACTATGTTCTGAATCTGATTGTTCCAAAGTACATGGATTGTTGGCAGACTGTAAATCATCAAATGACACACTTTTCTAGTGTCTATTGAGAAAACAGTAGAATCCTGTCTTGCTGCATCACTACCTTCAGACATTCTAACCTTTAACCTTCCACATTTAAGTTTATACTGCCAACTAAAAATAAGGCCGTTCTCATAGTCTCTAATTTTCCCAAGATAATTTTCTCTTTTTACACTGTAAAACTTCCATTTTCAACTTTTCCAATTTCATTTAGATATTCAACATTTTTCCTTATACAAAGACCATGTTATTCATCCTGCAATTGATCTTGTAAATCAACTATTTCCTGCTTAATTCTTTCATGCAACCTTAAATTTCTTTTGACCAAAATGCATAACCAACCTAATGTGCACCATAAGGAAACCTGCTTCCATTTGTCCAGCAAATCCAGTTCCTCTTCACCAAAATCCAAACTGAGCTACTGATCAACTTTTGACACCCCTGGGTGAAACGTTTAGGCTAAAGTATTTTTCCCAGCAATTTGGTATCATCAAATAAAGATACCTCTTTGAACAACATTCTCTACAAATGTTTGAACTTGCCCTGCGAGTCCACAGTGTCCACCATTAACCATGGATCTTTGGCTGTTAACTTCTGATCCCTTTCACACAGTATATAAGCAAAATCCCACTTCTCCTGACTAAATGGAATTCAAAATATAACCAGAATAGTGACATATGGCTCATCGGCCATCACAAAACATCAACAAAAAATAGTGATAAGTCAAAAATCAAAATTGACTAATCACTCCAGAAGCATTCAGTTTTATTAACATTCAGGTACCTCGGCTATTTGCTTTCTCAGGATATTACATCACAATATTTCTTACTTATTTTTATATGGGATAGAACCCAGTTTATCGCATAATTAAACAATCAATTAAGTAAACCCTATTTAAATATTTAGTAAGTTACCTATTAAATATAAATATAAGTATATATCCGTGATTTAAAACTTTCAAAGTGCTAAATACTGCCAACATATCTCACATTTATTTGCTTCTGTCTGTCTAGAAGGTTTCACAGAGCTTAAACGTTTACCCCTTTGGAATCTGCTCCCTATGCCAGGCCTGGTGCAGCTGTAGTGACAGAATAGATTGGTAGGAATGGGGTATGTGAATTACAAGAGATCTGGTCTATGCAGCATAGAATCACCTTCTTTACAAATCTCAGAATTGGGATCTGAAAAGATAAAGTATTTCGATGTTAAATGCTGATTGATCTGAGGTTTCACTGGATTTTTCCTCATGTGGAGTCTGACCAGGGGCAGAAAGAAAATCATCAGTGCCATGTACTGCCAATCCTGAAAAATTCCCTTGCAGATACAGTCTTTAATTGGTGAAACTCAGTAAAAATCTGTTGAAACATCACTACTTTGTCTGGAGAAAGAAATGTTCTTCCCAGTGCATAATCTAAAAGATATCCCAGAAATAAAATTCTGTAAGAAAGGATGAGAGAAGTTTTCTAAAAGTTGATTTGAAGACTCAAACTTAACAGAAGATTTGGAACAGTTACTAAACCCTCTTTAACAGCTGAAAAAAGAGAATGAAAAAATAAGACAATATCCAAATATGGAACTATGTGAATGCCTTGAAGTATGCCATTATCAATGACTAGAGCCAGGCATTTTGTGAATACCCTTGGTATAGTGAAGAATCCAAAGGGTAAAACAGAGAACTGATAATGTAAGCCAAGCACAGCAAATCTTAGATAAATGCCTGAACTGTTCCCCAATTGGAATGTGATGATAGGCATTTTTTAAGTGTAGCTTAACTATAAAAGCTAGAGGAGGGAGCAGAGATAAAAAAAAGTTTCCAAGAATAACATTTTGAATGTTGGAATCTTGACAAAAAGATTCAGAAAGGAAAGGTGTAGCAAATGTCTTCAAGATCTTTCCCTTTTTAGTAAAACTAAACTGGTTAAGTACTGGTGTCATTCAAAGGGGATCCAATGCCTGTCAGCTTGGGATGATATGCTCGACAAGCCACGATGCTTCGCTAGGGACGGCTTGCACCTGTCACCCCTGGGCTTTCAGATATTGGCAAAGGCTCTTGCTACCCCCATAGTGCCTTTTTTAGGCAAGGCTCAAAAGACAAACCCACCTCCATAGGTATCACAAGGGATAAGAAACTAAGAGTAATGCTACTCAACGCCAGAAGTCTAAACCTCAAGATGCACGCACTCGAAACTCTCCTTAGCATGGAGAACATCGATATCTGTGCAGTAACAGAAACCTGGTTCAGGGCTCCCGAGAGCACCCCAGCACTACCAGGTTATACCTCATACCATGCTTTTCGGCCCCAAAACTTGGACCGAACCAAAAAAGGAGGGAGAGTATCGATATTCATCAAAGAAACCCACACCTCCAGGTTGGTGGCAAAGCACGAAGCATCAGAGACAATCCATGTGCAACTAACAGTGGGTAAAACTGCCTTCCAGATTATAGCCTGCTACAGACCACCCTCCCAAACCCAGGAACCCCACTCGGCCTTTCTGAGAACACTGGAAAATATGAAAGTCTCTCCAAACACCATTATATTGGGCGACTTCAACTACACAAACATAGACTGGGAACATTACTCTAGCTCCAACACCCTAGCCCAAAGGTTCCTAGAATTTATAAACTTAAATGCTATGGAACAACTTGTTACCACTCCTACAAGAGGGGAAAACATACTGGACCTGATCATCACCAACATGGGGACTCTATGCTCCAGACCAGAAGTGTATCCCTCAATGGTAAGATCAGACCATAAACTAATCTCACTGGATATTCACATCCCAACCCCACCCCCTGCCCAGAAAACCACAGTGAAAAACTTCTCTAAAGCAAATTTCACACTCCTCAAAACCGAGGTGGAATCCTTCAAAGCCCCCGGGCCTGTGGAAAATACGGCCCAGACCACAGAATCCTTTATAAATGCATTCTATGAACACCTTCAGGAATGCATGGATCATGCGATCCCAAATAAAACCAAGACCCAATCCTCCAAAGGCAGAACCCAGCCATAAACAAACTATACAACAGAAGGAGGAAGCTACTAAATGATAGAGCAAAATCCCAAAAAGGGAAGGCATCACTGATCAGTATTAGCAAAAAACTACGGGCACTCATAAAATTGTCTAAGGCCAGCTTCGAGAGAAAAATTGCACAGGACACTAAGGATAATCACAAGGCTTTCTTTAGTTATGTTAGGAACCTGGGTGGTAATTCCCAGATATGCACAGAATTAGTCCAAAATGACAAAAAATACACTGAACCCACAGACATTGCCAACATCCTAGCTGAGAGGTTCAGCGCAAACTTCTCCCCCCCCTCCCCATCAAAAGGGCAAATATCTATCCCATCTATAACATCTGAGATGCTCAGGTAAGAGCCACCCTCTCCAAAGCAAAAAACACAGCATCAATGGGACCAGACGGTGTCCCGGGCTGTGTCCTACATGAACTCCAAGAAGAGCTAAACCCAAACATTAAACTACTGTTCAATCTCAGCCTTACTACAGGATATGTGTCCAAAGAGTAGCGTACACCAACAATGGTCCCTCTCCATAAAGGTGGTGCCTCAACAGATCCTGGAAACTATCGCCCCATAAGCCTGACTAGCTTGGTCTGCAAAGCTATGGAAAGGATCATCATGGACCTCATAAATAAAGACATTGGGGACCTACAGACACTGGATCCTACCCAGTTCGGCTTTGTTAAGGGCAGATCCTGCCTCTTAAACCTGGTTGATTTCTTTGAAACAGTCACCAAGGCCATTGACAAGGGGAAGGTGGTCCACACAGCCTACCTGGACCTCACAAAAGCCTTCGATACAATACCCCACTCGGGCATTATTGATAAGCTCACCAGCTTAAATATAAACCCCTATGTCACTAGATGGATTGCAAACTGGCTCAAGGACAGAACCAATATGGTTAGAATTGCTGGAGCCATGTCAGACTCCAAACCAGTTACAAGTGGTGTCCCACAAGGCTCAGTCCTGGGACCTCTCTTGTTCGGTATATATTTCTCGGAGGTACAGGCCAACACGGAAGGACTGTGGCTGACCAAGTTCGCAGATGACTGCAAACTGGGCACCATAATCGACTCTCCAGCCGACACAAGCATCCTCCAAAAGGGCCTCATAGAAACAGACAACTGGTGCCAGAGCCATGGCCTCAAGCTAAATGCCAAAAAGTGTATAGTCATCCCCTTTGGCAAAAACAAAGTGCCCACAAATTACCACATAGGTGGTAATCCATTAAGTACAGAAGAAGTAATTAGGGACCTGGGGACCCAAGTTGATAGCAATCTCTCATTTGACAACCACGTGGCCAAAGTGGTTAGAAAAACATTTTATATAGCCCACCTAATCATGAAGGGGTTCACAGCTATATCAGGGGAGGTCATCGTGCCTCTTTACTCATCCCTCATCAGGCCCATAATTTAATACAATGCCCCTTTTGGGATGTACCTTACCAGACACCTGCAGCAACTGGAAAGACCCCAAAAGTACCTCACCAAGAGGATCAAAGGGCTCAAACAGATGCCATATGCTGCCCGGTTAAAGAAACTCCAGCTCTACTCAGTGGCATACCGCCTGTTCAGAGGCGATCTGTGCCTGACGTATAAAGCCATGTCCAACCCGGAATTAATGGACATGCTGCACCTCAGAAAATCCAAATCCCATCGAGTTACGCGCTCGTGAGACTTGAACCTCAGCACTGAAATAAATAGGACATGCTGGAGGGACAGATTCATAACCCAGAGGCTCCCTTCACTCTGGAATAAATTCCCATTCCAGGTTAGGCAGAGTCCCTCATTGACTCTCTTCAAGAGGAATCTTGATGAGTGGATGGGAGATCATAGGTTTACCCCGGGTTTCACTTCTGTGTCACTGTTAGACAGAGGCACAGTATACTAACCTCAAAAAAGGGCATAGCAAAATAAATTTAAAATGGGTGGCGAAAGCCAAACACATTCTGGCTAGGCTTATAAATGCCCTAGGGCAGATAGCCTAGTATGAACCTATGAACCTATGAACCTATAAACATCTTTGGAAAAAAGCCTTTACCAAGTGTCAGGGAGACTGGTTATTTTACTCCCATTGCAAGCATCTGGTACAGAATAGGATGAAATAGAAAAATATGGGTCACTGGACAAGTAGAAATCCAGTGGAAAAGTAGGCACAGAATCCTACTCCTGGAGTACATTGAGAACACATCTGTCCATAATAATCTGGTTGTACAAGGGAAGATGAAGCCTCTAAGAGATGGAGAGGTTACCACTTTGTGGGTAGGGAGCATGAGCAAGCAAAGAGTCATGGTGACTGAATTTGACATTTTGAGGCTTTTACTTTCTTTTTGGATCCTCCTAGCCATTTTTTTAACCAAGTTTGATGGCTCTTCTCTGCTTAAATTACTTATCGAAAGGGACGCTGAGGAGGAGGGGAAATTTCCATTTGCTGTAAAAAAGGAGGGGTAAAATTTCAAAGTCACTTCTTGATTAATCTTTCTCCTTTTATTACACTTCCCAAGCACCAGATGTGAAAAAACAAAACAAAGTCTGTTAGTTAAAGGAGAATTTTAAATTTCAGTTTTTATATCATAAGTAAGGTTTTGAATGAAGTAAAGTTAATCTTCTGATTACTGACCCAGGAGCAGAACCTCTGGAGGATGAACCAACAGCATCAGAAACACACTTTAAAACATGCTAAAAGTAAAGCGAGAAGCAGAAGTAAAAACATATGAAATTGACTGGTTAAAATCCAAAACGTTAAACTAGCTGAGGGATACACTTTCTTCCCCAACTTATCAAACACTTTTCTATCCTTCTCAGAAAGGAGTCAACAGCAGTAATCTGTTTACCAGAAGTAGTTTTAGATACAGAAGCCACTGCTTGATCTGCTTTAGGATTTCAAACACAAATATTAAGAGTTTGAGACACCCTGTTTAACCTGGCAGACTCCTAGTCACAGGGCATTAACTAGCAGGTTAGAAACATTGAGAAAACAGATTTAGGCATACTCAACTCTTAGAAAATTGTAAGAATTACATTTTTTGTGCCATAAGAATTTTATTCTGCTCCCTCTGAAAAAAAACTTTCATCTTAGATAAAGTCTCATAAAAAGATAAATCTTCCAAAGGGAAATCTGAAACCTTCTTTTCCTAAGAATAGGAAAGTTCATACTGAGAAAAAAATTCCTCAGTTGCAACTATCCCCTGGATTATCTGCTTGTCTAATCTGAAAATCAAAGTCATAAAGAGTCAAACTCTTTTCTTTTTCTTACCTGAAGAAGTAGAGGACAAAGGAAAAGTACTAATGAGCTCCTTAGCTCACCCCAGTAAAGCTTTCCTGTCCATAGAGGTAGAAACAGAAGACCGGGAGGTTTTCTAATTAGTTTCTCTTTTCCTGGAAAACTCCATGGAAAATGACTGACCCTTACTCATACGATCATAGGAGATTACTAGGTAATCAACGCAGAGGTCATTTTACGCCTAGTCATGTTATCCCAATGTAATACCATAAAAATGCTAGTCAATACCCAAGGCTGCATTTAGTGATGACTGCCCATGTCCAGGAGGGTTGTGGGCACTATCCCCACTAAGAATTTACAGTGCCCTATCCACTCGTCCAGATTCCTCTTGAACAGTGTCATAGAGGTGCTCTGTTTCACATAAATTGGTAGCCTGTTTCAAAAATGTGGCAGTCGCTGGGAGATAAATCTGTCCCTCCAGCATGTCCTATTTAAGTTGCAGTCTATATTTAGATTCCTGGAGTGGATAGCCCTAGTCGCATTTGATTTACAGATATGCAGCAAGTTCATTAGGTTTGGGTCTTTGATTGCTCCTTATGCCAGGCATAAGTCTCCCCTAAGAAGTTTATAAGATAAGGAATATAGTGACAGAGACTTTAGTCGGTCTGTGTAAGACACATGCTGGAGCCCCTTGATCTTCTTTGTTAGAAATCTCTGAGGTCTCTCAAATGGCTGTAGGTGCTTAGTATAGTACATGCTGAATGTGGCATTACACCCAATTATGGTCTGGATAAGTGCCGAGTATTGGGGGGTTATAACTTCTTTTGCTCTTGAGGCCATGCCTTTACTAATCTAGTGTGCTGTGTAGAAGGCTTTCCTTACTACAGTAGACAAATGGTGGCTGAAGTTAAGGTGGCAGTCAACTTGTGATCCCAGGTCCCTTACCACTTCATGGGTACTTAGGGTATTGTTGTTGTTTTGATAGTGTGAAGGGACATTGTTTGTGCTGAAGGAATGATGATGTATTTCTTTGCATTCAGTTTGAGACTGTGACTAATACACCAGTTGTTAGCCTGCGTGAGACCCTCATGGATATACTGACATCATTTGGGGATTCAGTGATTGCACCAAGTTTGCAGTCATCTGTAATAGTGGTCAGCCACAACCCTTTAGTTTTGACCTGAACTTCTGAGAAGTATATGCCAAGCATTAGGGGGCCCAGCACTGATGGCTGTGGCACCCTGCTGGAAACAGGTCTGCTGGTTGATGTGGAGTCACCCACTTTGATAGTGTGTGTCTGGTTTGTGAGCTAGTTGGCAACCCATATTACAATGAATGAGTTTACATTCAATTTGCTAAGTTTATCAGTAATATCTGAATGTGGAATTGTGTTGAAAGCCATTGCCAAGCCAAAGTATGCTGTTTGCACATATTTGCCATTATCAATGGTATTTGTCACACTTTCAAAGAAATCCACCAGATTTTACAGGCAAGATCTGCCCTTCATGAAGCTGAATTGGGTAAGATCTAGGGTTTGGAGGTCACCCATGTCTTTATTTATGAGGTCCATAATGATACATTCCATGGTCTTACAGATGAGACTGGTCAGGCTTATGGGTCTGTAATTCCCTGGGTCTGTTGCTAGGCCACCTTTGTGGAGGGGAGTAATTGTCACTGTTCTCCATTACACAGGAACAAAGCCTGTGGTTAGGCTCTGTCTGAAAAGATTACTTAGTGGTGATGCTAGTTCATGTTTCAGCCTGTTAAGAAGACAGCCTTGGATTTAGTCTGGTCCCATAAAGGCTGTGTTTTTGCCTTGGACAGGTCTTTGAGGACCTGCTGTTCAGATAGGTAAGGTGTGGGGGGGGGGGGGGGTTGGGGAAGGTTTGTTGTAAGTTAGGAGGGAATATGGGAGTGAAACTTTTGCCAAACCTATCAGCTAGCAGGTTTGCTATCTCTGTGGGGTCAGTGTGTGTGTGCTACCATTGGCCACTAGTGCTGCGCATTCTCACATGCTTGGGTTCTACCCTTTAGGTTACATACATAACTGTAAAGGGCCTTATGGTTATCCTTGGCTGTACTTGCTAAATTTCTGCCAAAGAAACCCTTGGAGGATTTATCCAAAAAGAAACGATGGCAGAATAGCACAAAAACAAAGTTTAATTCACAAAGTAAAATCCACAAGATAAAATCCAATAAAACACACGAAAACACGCTGTAATTATGCTGTTATAGAACCACAACTTGTGGTTCTATAACAGCATAATTACAGCGTGTTTTCGTGTGTTTTATTGGATTTTATCTTGTGGATTTTACTTCGTGAATTAAACTTCATTTTTGTGCTATTCTACCATTGTTTCTTTTTGGATTTGTGCTTTGTTTTGAAGCGTGCTGCTTTGCTTATCCCTTGGAGGATTTGACAAGTTGTCTTATTTGCCTGTTGAGGTTGAGGAGGGTGCTTTGCCATTGTTGGGGCCCTGTTTTCTTGGACAGCAACTTTTTGCATTTATTATAAAGTTTGTTGAGTCTGGGTGTCCACCATGGCAGCTTGTTTTTACTTGGTGCTCTGGCTTTGAATATTTCTGGTACAGCTGAGTTTATACATTTATGCAAGTGATTGTACAGGGCTTTAGTGTAAGCTTTGGCACAGTTACAACTTCCAGCTTGGGTTGTGGCTTGGAATGCATTTATACCTTTACATAGGAGGGTATAGTTTGCCTTGGTGATGTTTTTTTTAATCTGATTTCACCCTTTGTGATTTCTGATGTTAGCACCAGCTCAAAGCTGACTGATTTCTGTTCAGTTTTAACTAATAAGGGTCTGAAAGTTGCAGCAGTGTACCTGTTTGACATATTGGTGAGGAACAGATCTAGAATGTTTGCTTCTCTTGTCAGGATATGGATAATTTGTTCCAGGGCATTTAAATTAACAAAGTCAAGGAACTTTTACGCTAGTGATTTAGGGCTAGTGTAAGTTTTCCAGTTGATGGTGGGATAATTGAAATCCCACATAACCAGTGTGTTCAGTAAAATTTGGATTGTATACAGTTTGAACAAGTAGGCTTCATGGGTGTTGTGACTCATGGAGGGGGATCTATAACTGCCTAGGACTTGAATGAGGGTCTTATCCACCATAACCTGGACCTGGAGTAACTCCTTGGAGTAGTCCAGTCTAACTAGATGGGAGCTGAATTTCTCTCTAATATAGATTGAAAAACTGCCTCCTTTGGGTTTCACACATTCATTTTGCAGTCTAAAGGTGTGGAAGGCATTGTAGCCTTGCAAGGCCAAGGCAGTTCCTCAGGCCTTTCTGTGACTGCACAGCCATCTACATCTTCTAGTGACAGAAGTGTTTTCAGGGAGTGCAGGTTTTGGTTTAAGCTCCTAGCATTTAGCAGCATGACCCTTATTTTGTTCTGATTGGTTAATTTCATGTTAGTAATGTTGTTTTCAAGACCTTGCCTAAAAAATGCACTATGGGGAGACAAGAGTCTTTGCCAGCAGCTGAAAGCCTAGACATGCCAGGTACAAACCATCTCTGGCAAAGCAGCGAGGTTTGTTGACCATGGCTTCTCAGGCTGACAGTAACTGGATCCCCTTTGAATGACACCAAAAACTGAGCCAGTTATTGAAATCAGTATTTTTTTGCTTATATTCTGGCATCATTCTAAGTGAGGGTAGTATGCTGCTCAAGGCTAGGGACACGTACTCAGAGAGCTGAACCATGTCTCTCTTCATATAGTCCAGTGAGGTTTGTGTCAGGCCATTCACACCAACATGAACTATGACAGAGTCACAATGGCACTTGTTGCTGTGAGACCTGAGTGCATGGGTGATTTAATGAATTTTGGCACTAGACAAGCAGTTGACTGTGACTTTCTCTTTCTCTAACCTGGTGAGTGAGACATCTGTATCTCTCACTATTGAGTCTTCAATGACAAGAAAGAATTCAAAACCAATTCAATGAATAAATCCACAAAATGAGTTTAGAGGAGGCAGACCACTTCTTAAAACCACCAAGCATGTTTTTTATTTAATAAACAATAAAATATATAAGCACTTTCGTCTCAATATTCCAAAATTACAGAGACTTCATCAGATACAAATTTTAAAACAGCCCAGTTTGTTTTAAACCCTGTAAATTAAATTAAATTTTATTTGTTTATCTTTTATTAGCACATTTACTGGGGTAATAGAATGCTATAATTAATTATATTAATTTAATTATATTATATTGAATGGATTGGTTTTATTATATGTTTAAATTTTTTTAAATATCCATGATATATAATATATTTTTGAACTTGAATACTGTTGCTATCTGACTTTGTTTTAGGACATACTGTTGCTTTAAACTTTTTAAGTCTGTTTCAGGATATGATGTCATCCTTACAGGGTTTAAAACAAACTGGGCTGTTTTAAAATTTATATCTGATGAAGTCTCTGTAATTTTGGAATATTGAGACAAAAGTGCTTATATATTTTATTGTTTATTAAATAAAAAACATGCTTGGTGGTTTTAAGAAGTGGTCTGCCTCCTCTACACTCATTTCCAGTGACAAGAAAACTTATTTTTTGTGTGGTACACCTTATGGGCTTGGTGAGTGAGACACTGGTGTTGCTATGTGTCATGGGAGCTGTGGGGACTGTGTTAGCAGTTGTAGCAGTCTTGTGTTTTGGAGGTCTCTAGTGTTTCAGTAAGCTTTTTAAGAGAACCGCCGCATATGTGGATTTACATGTTTGATGCGTACTATGTGTATAAGTAGTGGTATGTGTATGAGTAATGGCACTATGTGTTTATATAGTGGTGGGTGACTTGACAACTTTTTCCGTGTTACTCTTTTGAGTGAGAGAGAGCATGGATTCTATATTCTTGGTGTAAATACATCTCCTGCACTCTGTACTAGATTGTGTTATTAGTAAAGGGTTGCCTGTGTACATGTGTCAATTGCTACATTGCATCAAGAGACCCAAGTCAACAAGGTTGGCAGGAGAAACAAGGGTAGTCCAACTGTTTATTATGCTAGTTTGAAGACTGTTGTCACTAGGGGTGGTTTTTCTAAATCGATCACAGAGGAGCTCAGTGGATGGATATTTCCGCCTGGGTTTTAGAGAATATTTGGTGAATTTAATTGTCTTGCTTTGGCTCAAAATTGCCCTGCAGTGTCCAATGCTGCACATCGTGCAAACAAGCAGAATCCTGATCAAATGCAGGGCATAAATACCAGGCATACTTACCCTACATTCAGGTTCCCTATCCCAGATGCATGAGGAACCTTCATGTGCCCTTCCACTGAGACAGACGAGCAGTTCCCCCTTGCCTATAAAGACATCTTATCAGCTGCAGAGGATAGGTATGTCCCCGGTCTTTGGTGGCTGTAGGTGCAACACCAAGAGGACTGGGAGAAAAGGATGAGTGGTCTGAGGGACAACAAGCAGTCACAGCATCACAGGAGAGTCACCCAGTAGCTGAAGTCAAGTATTAGCCAGTCTGCCTCCAAAAGACTCCTTAACAACTTTCTGCTTGCAGACATAGGAAGGTAAAACCAAATAGACCAGTGATCACTTCATAGATGATCTTGGTACAGGAGAAGATAAATGCTTAGTTTTCTGTTTCTTTTTGACAGGAAAATTGGGGCAAACAGGTTTATTAATGATAGTGACAGTTTCTCCAGGGATGGAAACAACATTCTGTCTATGCATACACACATTCCCTGCCCCATCTCCTATGATTGACAAGAATGGCTCACCCGTAATAACTGAGGGGTGATCAGAAATCACACAGGACATAGCTAACCTGCAGTCCATAGAAACTATATGCACAAAACCAGAAGGATCTGGAGAAAACGAGAGGTCTGTGGAATCAGCTTTTGCCACAGCAGAGTCACCCGGCTGTGGCTGAAGCAAACTGATAGCCTCCTGTGGTAGTTAATGTTTTCTTTTTCTTTCTTGTGGCTAGAAGAAGGTAACACCAAGGGACCAGTAGTTTTGTACCATGGTCAAGCCAAAAATTGTGCTTCTTTCCCAGGGAAGTTAAGCAGCACAAGTTGATTAAAAATAGAAAGTATAATAAAACAAGTCCTGGTGACTGTAAAGTTGTGCTCAACCACAAACGAAGCAGTATGAACAAAAATGTAGAACACTGCACCACAGCAAACCAATAAAAAAATCAGATGGCAAAGAGCAGTGTAAAATCCAAATAGGCTTTTATTCGAATAAAAATCTATTTGGATTTTACACTGCTCTTTGCCATCTGCTTTTTATTGGCTTGCTCTGGTGCTGTGTTCTACATTTTTGTTCATAAAAATAGAAAGTAGTGGAAGGCAGAACCTGAATGGCTAACTGAAAGCAGCAGTATTTTAGAGCTCCATATAACTAGTTAAATAAGACAGGAAAAAAATATTCTTTTTTTTTCTTCAAAGTATAAAATCTTATAGATAAAGGACTAATTTACATAATTAGAAACTTTGGTGAAATTTTACAAATAATTTCCTGTCAAAAAGCTTAAAGATATATTCACTTGCTAAAATGAGCAACTCAAAGAATTCTCACCAGGATGCTGACTTAAAGAAGGAATTACAACAGATGGCATCTAACCTGCAGGAGTTGTCTTTGAAGATGGATGATTTTAAAGAGAACCTAGAAAATTTTAAAACAAGCAGTCAAAAACAGGCTGGTACCCTCAAGGAAATGCTACAACAACACCAGACAAGGATAACAGAAATAGTTTCTCTAAATTACTTAGAAAGCAGACTTAAGGAAGTGGCAACACAGAAAGAACTGCTTCTTAAACAAAACACTTGGTTGGTTAATAAAGTAGATGACTTGGAAAATAGGGAGAGGAGAAATAACATCAGGATTTTCGGATTACCTGAAAACACAGAAGGTGAGGATATTATTTCCTTTTTATCAAACTGGATCCCTGAATTTTTAAATTTAAAAGAAGAACTTTCCTTTATCATTGAAAGGGCAAACAGAGCTCTTGGGAAACCTGCCACTAACCCAAACTCTCCTCCTAGGTCAATAATTATCAAATTTCTTTCATACTTGGACAATGAACTGATCTTAAGATCTGCTTGGAGGAAGGCGCCTCTAAAATATAAACAGAACCTGTTAAGATTTGATAACGACTATTCAGCTAGAATAATGGAACAAAGGAAAAAAGTGTGGCCAATGATAACGTTTCTGAAACAAAATAACATCAAGGCACAACTTGCATATCCAGCTAAGATAAGAATACTGTATGCCAATGAGATGAGGACTTTTATTGACTTAAAGGAAGCCTCATTTATTAAAACTAATAATGTGATTACTTTACCAGAAGATATGGATTGGATGTCACCTTCTCTCAAGAGAACAAAAGAAACAAATGTCTGGACAGATGTCAAAAAGAAGCAAAAGACTGATACTGTTACAGCCAAATCTCTCAAAGCATCTATTATGATATGAACTGTTTTAACATTACTTTAAAGGACCAATTTTACTGCTTGGAATTTTAAAACAAAGATAACTAACTAGTGGAATCTTTATCTATATTTTTTGAAAATAGATGACACATGAGAGTTTTCACATTACCTCAGGTATGTAAAGCAGGGTACTTTTCTTTCACAGAAGGAGGGTTATATAGCACATAAAATATTTATATTGCAAATCAACATACATAGTATATGTGTATCTTTTCTTAACTTTCTTTTTTCTTTCTTTCTTCTCTCTTTTCTATTTATTTTATCTGCATCTTGTCTCCCTTTCTAAATTCTCTCCTATTTACTGTACTAATATAGTCAGTATATATTTAATAACTCACTAGCTATACATAGATAAATAATAGTCTAAAATAATCTAGTTTGAAGGACGACTAATTGGAATAGTGAACTTAATTAATTGTTATTACAATATTTATTAGATTAATGATAGTCACTGTTATGCTTATTGGGACTGGGGACATGTTCGTGATTAATTCTGAAATGTTCCATTCATGTACATATGTCCTTTGAATTATTCCCTTTTAGTATTAACAAATACATAAAAAAGGAGGGAAAATGTACTGTTGGTTAAGTGAAGTGAAGCTTTCTTCACATTCTGTTTGTGTTGCCATAGCAACAGTAAACAATTGCTGCAGTTTCTAAGGACACTGTGAACCTGTGAAGTGCTTTTAGCCTCTCAGATAACAAATAATAAGAAAAAACAATGTTGTTTAGTTATTAAATTGAAAAACAACCTAAGCAAGGTAAAATAAATACATAATAGGATTATCTGTAAATATTTTATGATTTATCCTCATAGGATTACATATTCCTGGAAACACAACTGAAATGTTCCCAAACTACATGTGCACTTAAATGTAGCTGCTTGATTAAAAAGTATTACTCAGTTTAACATGCTGATTTCACAAGCTGTCTGCACTGTAAAAGTTTTATTTTATATGTTACTTGAAATTGTCAGTCTCTAGAGCATATGAAAAAATACATATTACTTTTTACAACATGTTATCTTTGCAATTATCTCACACTCTGTACAAACTCACTTGGTAACTGATAGATATTCATTTAAAATATCAGTTTAAGTATTAAATGTGCCCTTGAAATGCTATTGACATTTTGACAAAATATAATCTGAACTGTAAAATGTATGACTTGAAAGAAGTGAAGTTGTTGTTGTTGTTTGTCTTTCGGCTTTTCACGGTTGGGGGTCACCACAGCAGAACTCCGGCCTGCTAATGATTGACAGTTGTTTTTTATGGTGTTGAGTTGCCAGCCCAATGCCAACCTTCAACGAAGGTACACCCATTCAACGCATGTCTTTCAAACACCCCATCGACCGCGGGAAGGACATGCAGACTCCACACAGAAGGCACTCCCAACAGAAGCCGAGAATCGAATGGGAGAACCTTTTGCTGTGAGGCAATAATGTTACCGCTGCACCACTGCGGAAGTATTAATGCATAGATTTCAGACAGTTCTTGACACTACAGTAAAAGTAAAAATATATATTCACAAGGAAGTATTGAAATGTTTTAATCTTCCAGTTAAAATAGCTTACTGTCAACATTTTGCGATATCAGAAAGGTTGAAGAGCTAGGAAATTACTATTCTTTGTCATTATAATGATTATTAGACAGATGTTAGACTCTGCTTAGTTTAATGAATTGTGACATATGTTTATGAGGAAAAGTGGACTCAGTTACTTGACTACACATTCCTGGAAACTCAACTGAAATGTCCCGAAATTACTTGTGAATTTAAATGAAACTGCCTGATTAATAAACATAACTTACTTTAACAACCTGAATTCATAAGCTATATGCTCTATATATGCTACATTATATATGTCACTTGCATATGACAGGCTCTAGAGCACACGAAAAAATACATATTATTTTTGCAACATGCTATATTTGCACTAACCATACATTCTAAACTAACTCAATTGGCAACTGACAAGTTATTTATTTGAAACATCAGTCTAAATATTAATTGTGCCCTTGAAATGTTGTTGCTGTTCTGACAAAACACAACCTGAATTGAAAAAGGAATGATTTGAAGAAGTAAAGTATTATACAGATTTCAAAGACAGCTATTGATACTACAATATAAGTAGAAATGTATACGTGCAAGGAAAAATTTAAATGCTTTATACTTTTAGTTAAAATAGCTTATTGTTAACTTTTTTCTTTTTTTAGAAAATATAAAGAGCTAGGAAATTATTTCTAATGTGTCTTTATAATGTTGACTAAAGTTATGTTAGTCACTGACTTGTTTAATGAATTGTGAGTCATGTACAAGACGGACTACTGAATATTATTTCTGTTTACCTATGTTTGCTGACTTTCTTTTATTAGTACTGATTTAAAACTAGGGAAAGAAAGGTAAGGGAAATCTCTGTTTTTGGGCAAGGGAGGAGAGGCTTAAGAGTGTTCTAACTGCCCTGAGAACTCTCTGAGATGCTATAAATGCTATTTGGTTAATACTTACCTAAGGTAAGTCTTGATTACCATATAGGTACCTTCACATCCATTCTAGACCTGATGTAATTACCCATTCTGTTAGCAGGAGGTGCCCTATGCAGGATGGGAATTGTCAGGGTGATCATAGTTCATTCTTAGACTCTGCTTTGTAAATCTATAAATATGTAAAAGCACTGCCCACTAAAATGTAGGGTGCCTCTACTCTGAGTCAGGATACTACTGATAAGCCATGTCTTTTCATAAGTGTAAGTTGAAGATGGTGAGCTGAAGAATGGGAACGTAAAGGAAGACAGTATATCTACAGTAAATTCATATTGCATTGATAATCGCTCATTGTCTCTTGTAGAGTCCTTTTAGTCAAATTATTTTAGTAATAATCTATTTGTTGTTGGCTTATTTAGTGTTTGCTCCTTTGCTGCATTTAATTTATCCAAAATGACATATCTGACATGTTTGGAATCTCTTAAGGGTAACTAAATACCGGATATTTTCTAAGTCAATATAATAATTGTTTACACTACTAACATTCCATCCTGATATATAAAATACTATAGAACAATAATAGAATAATATAGAATTTCATATCTCTTTTAAGAAAATTCTCCATATAATAATTTAACATATGGAGCTCAGTTGATATTGTTGGTTAAAGGTATGAGTGATAATCCAATGGATCTATCTTCATTTATTGGATTAGGAATTACTTTCATTCCATGTTTAATGGGAAATTCATATTTACTTGTATTTGATACTTTACAATTGATGTTTTATAGAAGTACTTTTTTAAAGCCTGACCAGAATTTTACCCTACTTGTATTTAAAGAATAAAAAACATTAAATTACACTCCCAAGTTTACACACATAAAAATAACATTCAATGTTATCAGAGAATACAGTATATGGAATATGGGAGATAGGAAATTGGGAGCACTTCTGTGGCTCTGCTCAACAGGGACACAGGAAAATAATTTTCTTGGGTGGCAAAAGGCAGGGTGCCATTTGGCTAGGCTTATATAGGCCCTAGGGCCAATAGCCTAGTACTTACCTATGAACTCTTCTTCTTCTTTCGGCTTTTCCCAGTTAGGGGTCACCACAGAGGATCACCTGTCCTCTCATGATTGGCAGTGGAGTTTTACGGTGTTGAGTTGCCAGCCCAGCACCTGACCTTCCACAAAAGGCACACACATGCACACACTCATGCCTAGGGCCAGTTTAGAGTGTCCAATCCACCTACAGCATGTCTTTGGGATGTGGGAGGAAACTGGAGCACCCAGAGGAAACCCACATGACCACAGGGAGGACATGCAGACTCCTCACTGAAGGCACCCCAGCCGAGAATTGAACCGGAGAACCTCTTGCTGTGAGGCAACAATGCTAACCACTGCACCACCATGGCTGCCCTATGAACCTATGAACTACTATAATCAAAATTAAAAAAAAGAAGCAAAACGTTTCTTCCAACAATAACTTGAAATGGATTTAACATTCTTATCATTAAATACTAATGGCTTAAACAATGCAAATAAAAGATCAAACTTACTAAAATATTTAAATCTAACTAAGGCACAAGTAGTATTTCTCCAGGAAATGCATTTTAAGACTAATGATAGCTTTATTTGGAACCCTAAGGACTATACAGTCTCAGCTCAATCCTCCTATAGAACATAGACAAAAGGAGTATCAATTCTCTGGAAGAAAAACATAACCACTCCTAAGGTTATTTATAAATATGAAGACAAAGAAGGTCGACTAGCATTTGTTATAATTAAATTTAATAACAGAATATGAACCTTAGCTAATCTATATTGGTTCCCAGGAATTGGAGCAGGAATGATTAAAAAACACCTAGATTTTATTTCCAACAATTATAAAGGAAATCTTATACTGGGAGGAGACTTTAATTGTACCTTAGAAGCTTCTGAAACCACCAAGAAGTCTTTTTGTAAAGCAACTATTTCAAAATCCTTAAAAAGATGGACTGATTCATTTCATTTAATAGACCCTTTTAAAGTAAAAGATGATAAATTCTTATTATTTTCCCCATAAAGACCATAGATTTGGAACACAAACCAGAATAGACAAATGATTCGTAGTTCAAGATTTACAAACAAGAATCCTCAACTTCTCAATAGTTCCATGCCCCTTCTCAGATCATGACTCTCTGATAATGAAGCTCCATATAGAGTTTAAACCTTTAATCCTTCATATATCATGAAAATTAAATAATTCAGACCCTGGATGTTGTCAGAACTGCAATTATTTATTGAAATTAATAATACAATAGAAATCAGTAGAGTCATGGTTTGGGACTCATTAAAAGTGTATTTATTTGCTAAGACTCTTAGTTGGTACAAAAACAAAGTCAGAGAGTGGGAATCAGAATCATTAGACTTGCAAACCAGACTCTTGACAGCAAAATCTAAAAAAAATCAGAATTCTCCACAAGTCAAAAAAAGAAATAGAGGAATTAAATAAAAAATATAATGAAATTCTAACACACAAAACTTGTCTAGTCTTGGAAAAATTAAAAATAAACTCATTAGCCACCTCCCGAAATATCTACATAATTTATCTACAATAATTAAAATACAATCTAAAGCAAATAACATTAGTAGTATATATCATGAAAAGAAAGGGAAAAAAAGTATCAGATATAGGAGACATCCTTGCAGCATTTTGTTTCCATTATATGGAACACTTCAAAAAAGAAGATTTAGATACCAACCAAATAAACGTAGATACAAACCTTATCAATATAAAAAAAAAATCCCAAAAACTTAAAACTAGACCTACAAAAACCTATATCCTACAAAGAAATTGTTGACAAAATAAAAGAAAGTATATCTAACAAAGCTCCAGGGATATATGGTATAATTACGGAAATTTACAAACTCTTCCCTTCAACAGTAATCTCCCATTTTCATAAAACTTTGCTAGAAGTCCAGTCAAAAGCAAAAATACCACCCTCATGGAAATATTCTCTCATAACACCAATTCTAAAAGATAATAAACCATCAGACCTTTGCACCTCATACAGACCTATATCATTACTGAATAATGATTACAAAATATCCATGTCAATCCTAGCTAACAGAATGAAAATTCTACTTTCCAAGACAATTAATAATGATCAAACTGGATTTCTATATAACAGGCACACACATGATAATATTAAAAGGATACTTACTCTTACAGATTACGTGAATAAAGAAGATAGAGAAACACTTGTAATTGGATTAGACATAAAAAAAGCCTTTGATTCCCTCAACTGGGAATATCTATTTAAAACTTTAGCATTATTTGAATTTCTTCCTCCCTTCATCATATTACTAAAAACATATATATATATATTAATAACTTAGCCTTCATTAAATTAGGTCCTTTCACCTCAGAATCTATCCATATAACGAAAGGTACTAAACATGGATGCCCTTTCTCCTATTTTATTTGCTTTGGCTATAGAAATAATTGCAGAAATAATACACAATAATCCAAGAATAAAAGAAATAGAAGTCTATGACCAGTACATATCTAAAATAATGCTTTTTGCTGATGATATTTTATTAACCCTATCAAACTCCAGAGAGTCATTAGGAGAGCTAGAAGAAATAATGGAGATATTTTATAATATTTCAGGTCTACACTTCAATAGATCAAAATCAAAATTTCTATTTTTAAATAAGAAAAAAGAACTACAAGTTACAGATAAATCCATCATAGGAAAACAAGAACTTACGCTAAATTATTTAGGAATAGTGTTATGCAAAAATATAAACAAAACAATATTAATAAATTATAAAAATATTATTGAAACAATAAAAATATATATAGAAAAGTGGAACAAAATTATGTTAACTTTTGAAGACAGATTGCAATTAATAAAAATGGTCTTATTGCCAAAAATACTATATGTAGCATTAGCAATATAGTTAATTCCTGAAAGATGAATTCTTAAAGAAATAAACTCATGTTTAATAAAATTTATATGGTATCCCAAAAAGAACAGGGTAGCTCTAACTCATCACATTAGACCCTGGAAACAAGGAGGATTGAACTTCCCAGAAATGGAAACATATATAAAAGCATATGTGCTTAAAACTACAGTAGACTGGATAAACCCAAATTATTTTGCCATCTGGAAAGTATTAACAATGGCTATATTAACAAATGAATTTAATCTGTTAAAAAACTTTTTAATAGTAGAAAAATCAAACAAACCCTGGTACATACTATGTGTAAGTATACAATATAATATAACAAAACCTTCTAAAACAACACTGATTAATCATTACATCAATTCCTTTAGGAAACTTATCAATGCATAGATCTAAAGCTTTGGTTTGACCTTTTAACCACATTTACCATCACTAAGAACTTTCCTTACAAAATATATAGGGAAGCAATAAACTCCTGGGAACAAAATTGATTCTTATGCTGGTTTCAATGTGTAAATAAATTAAATGTTTTAGATATACATATGATAAAAATTGCTTACAATATTCCAACACAGAACTGATTAACCTTACAAAGCATTCTAATGTACACTCAATATTTATGCAGATTAATGAATAATTCCTCATTTAAAGATATTCCAAATCTAGTAAGTTTTCTGTATGAATTTATATATAATAGCTGTGAAAAGATAATTTCCATTTCAAATCTATATAAAGAGTTAATAACATATGAACCAATTCCCAAACCATCATACTGACAGTTCTTAACAAAAGGTCAGTCATTGCAGTTAACAGAAGAAATTAAAACTAATATCTTACTATCAGTTAATTACACCTCTAACACACAGTACTGGAAAATATTTAACTGGAAATACTTACATAGAGCATTTTTAACACCAGATAGACTTAAAAAGATCAGTACTACTACAAATGTTTTTGGCTGGAGGTGTGAAAAGTCAAATAAAGCAAACTGGATTCATATTTTTTATGAATGTAATAAAATTAAATCATATTGGAATGGAATTAATCATTTTTTACAAGTTTTAATTAATGAATCCTTTATCTTAACTAAAGTATTGATTATACTAAATGTAAATGAAGGTCCCTACCTGAATAAGACAAATATGTATTTGTGATGGTCAATACTTGATATATCTAGGAAATGCGTAACCAGAATGTGGAATTCAAATACACCCCCAACCTTGGAAGAATTCTACACTTTACTGAAGACAACTGCATCGATGGAAATAAAAATCAAAGAACTATGAATCTATCCCAGGCCATTGGTAAATAATCCTTGGAAGAAAGTTATATCTTTGTTGGACACTCTGCAGTAAACAATATTGTATCTCTGATAACTGATCTGTTAATTCTATATTTAATAACATACAGTGTATATAATTGAAAGTCAGGCTATTGTAAATATTTTATATAGTTGTTTAAAATGATATTTAAAAATATTATGTAAATGTTATTTTAATTGAAAATAAAAAAATATTTGAGGAAAAAAATAGAAAGTAGTTAAAAGTAACTTCTTTCCAGTAAAAACCCAATAAAAAGCATTTTAATACACTTTCTCATCCTGAAAAGTAATTTAAACACAGTTTCTCCTCAGAAAAACTAGTTTTAAACACCTTTTAAATTGTCAAGTGAAAAAGTGTGCTCCCATTTAAATGTACACATAAGCTGCAAGATAGTCAATAAAAACACATTCTCCTAGCTTAAAGGTATTTGTTAAGCAGGAAAGCAACTTTAAACAACAAAAAAGTAAACGGTGAAGGTTTTTCCCCAAAGGGAACTTACCTGCACAGTAATGGAACACTGTTAGCCAATCAGTCTTCGAACGCACACACAGGAGCGCTGTCTTCAGTGGCAGGAAAGCTCTGAAAGCCTTGGCACCCAAACCTGTCTTTTAGTCAGCTCAGCCCATCTCAAGCTATCTAGCAGTTTCGGCATGTAGAAGGTAACCTGAAGGTTTGGAATCTGGCTGCCTGTTACACTCAATGTGTCATATAACCCATATAGGTAAGGCTACTGCAGCAGTGATCAATATAATGAACAAAAGACTATTATAGCAAACTTCCTGAACAGCAGAGTTTCATCATATATGTGATACGATTCCATAACCGTCTTCAGACTACTTCTAGGCTTTGATAGTACACTGAGTGATGCTATGGACTAGAATATTGATATGGTTTATAACATTTTCTAGAATAAATCCAATGTCACATCCAAGGATGTAAAGGTATTAAGCCAGTTTTGATCTCCAAGACAAGAACACAATCCACACTTGAAACACTGAAGACATGTATAAGACAAACAGAAAAATAGAGGTCAGTGTCATTTTATTAAAGATTTTCATCCCCTGAAGACTTCCTCAGAATAACCGCACTTAGTACACATACCTATTTTAAAATATATTTTACATTCCTGTGACCCATATGGACCAATCAACACTTGTTTCCTGTTCCCTAACAATGGAAACAATTAAGTTGCAGGGATGATTCATAAACTACACATAAAAAGTCATCATCACACTAAACAAACTTCAAAAAACATCCCATACATTAATAACCATTAAAAATACATTATCATTCAAAGAAATTCCATGGATTTAAGTTTATACTGGAGGTTTATGTAGCATTAGTTGTTAGTTGCCACCATAACTCTCAATATTCTAACCACAAGTCCACAGGTCCCCCTCCAGGGTTCTTTTCTGGTTTTTCAATACCAAAAAATAAAGACTTGTATTCCAGAAATTCACCATTGTGCTTAACTAAGACATTCCCCTGGATTCATGAATTAATATTTTCTGTGCAGGAACAGTATAAGAGCTCCTGCTCAGAAAATGGCCATCAGGTGATCTAGGAAAGTGCCATTTTCACGTACATGAGTGGCCCTACACTGTTCGTACAAGGAAAGCCATGTGGGATGTAAATCACCTCATTTGCTGGTAAAAAACATGCAAATTAGGTGATTTTGTGATCCACAAATCTGGCTGACACCGTGCAGAAACAGTGCCAGAGCAGAAATGTATTCAGTTAGTAAATTAATACATTTCTGTATCTGAGCAAATGGAGGCTGGACAGCTCGTGGAAATCATATATTACAGTCAAAAACACATGCTAATGGCCAAATATAAGGCCATTGGCATTAATAAATGTTTATATTTTTTTAAATTAAACTTTTTTTTGCCGAACACAGCCATTTAAGGGCAGTGGCACGCAAACAGGATTGTGCCGAAAATAAAAAAAAATAAGAAAAGTCAGTTTAAAGATAATTCTGCGTTTTGCCATTATAGCCAGTGGTATGCAGAATGTAAATAATGCCAGGGAGCACTGGTTGTCAAGGGGAAAGGGTCCATCTAAGTGCAGTAACTAAGAACTTACATACTGGGGTATGCAAATGAGGGGAGTTATACTGAATCACAGATTTCCTCAAAGTGTCAGCTTGTACCTAACCATTTAGGTGCAGCAATACAACAGTGCAAGTATAAGAGCTCAGTGACTTCATAAGGGGGTGTGTCATGCTTGCTCTAAGCTCATTGGAGCTCTGTGGCCCATGTTTACCCTTAGCTAAGAACAGCTAAGGAAGGTGGTGTGTCTGAGGCTCTATTGTCTTATACAATAAAATGCAGTGCGTGTTCACACCCAGTGAGGGCCATTTCTGCTTAAAAGTGCTTACATTAGCTAAATGGGTGTGTGCAAAAAAAAAAAGGAAAAGGAAATAGCAGAACATTTGAGCATCGGGTATGTGCAGCATGCCTCGGGGCTTAAATAGGGAGGAAGTGGGAAGGGGAAACAGCAGTAAGAAGACACTCAAGGAGAACTAGCATAGCTGACAGGTGGAATGTATCAGAATCAGCCAATTACATGTACAGCAGCCCAGCACACTAATATAAACTATGCAAACACCCTACAGACTGTTTTTTTCCCACAAACTCTACAACGCCGGTGTACACAGATGGGGGATTTTTAACTGGAAAAAATAACTAAATATGTTAAAGGCTGTTTCTGCTTTATTCCATCAATATGTGCTAGAGACTGAGTGTGGTGAGGAGGAGAATGCTAACAACTGACCACAGTGAGGAGGAGGAGAAGAGTGCACAGACCCAGGGTAACCTATCAGGGCCTACATGAGCTGGAGATAGTAGAGTGCTATAGGGTGGACAGGGACATTCTACAGCAAATTGTTCAGCTGTGCCAGCCACGCCTTACACACAGAACTAATAGAGGGGAACCCATCCCAGTGGATACTAACGTATGTCTAGGCTTAAGAATACTAGCCACAGGTACCCTCCTAAGACCAACTGGGGATATCATAGGGGTCTCACAGGCATCAGCATCCAGGGTACTCCACCAGTTCCTGCATGCAATGACACAACATGCCAATGAGCACATATATTTCCCCACAGCCCGTGAGGTGCTGACCACATGTATGTGTCTCTTCCATCCTATAGCAGAATACCCTGAGGTAGTTGGTGCTATAGACTGCATGCACATCCAGATCAAAGCACCACCTGGTGAGTGGGGCAGAGTCTACATAAACCGCAAGGGCTTCCCCTCCATCTTCTGCCAGGTCATGTGTGATGCCCAGGGTATTATCATGAATGTGTGTGCTGGAAGCCCTGGAAGCTCACAGTTGTATCAGGCATTTGACAGGGGGGACATCCCATATGGCCATCTAGTGGGGGATGTTGGCTATGCACTGGACCCATGGTTGATGACACCCATAAGAAATGCACACACACCCAAACAAGAACACCATAATGAGGCACACACACAAACCAGGATCATTGTAGAGTGTGCATTTGGGTTGCTCAAGACACAGTTCCACTGTCTTGACATATCCAGTGGAGCCTTGCAGTACTCTGCAGCTACATGTACACAGATGTTCATAGTATGTGCCATGCTGCACAATATGATCCTGCAGAAACAGCTGCAGCAGGAACAGCACGGGGCAGGGCCACACAGCCTCCCCACCATTACCAAAGCCAGCACAGTCACAGAGGGACTCGGAGGAGGAGCACCCTGAGCCTACCCCTGTAGGCAGAAGGAGGCATGCACAGTATGCCCAGACCTTGGCAGAGGCAATGCATAGTGCACACACTGGCACTTTAGGGACCCAGGGACTGATACCTCTCTCCAACTTGCACATACAAGTAAAAGGGATGCCAAACATGACACTACCTGAGCTTTACTATGTACAAGGAGTGTACTATGTGCATCCAACATAGTCAGCCCTCAACCACTGTCCTCAATACTGGCCCAGCGACAAGGTAAGTCACTCTTCCTGTCACTTACTGAATGGAGTAGTATGTTCTCATAGTTGTATGTATGATATGGATGCAAGCATGCAAGGGAACTGGGTGGCTGAATGGGATAGCAGCAGACAGCTATATGGGACAGCAGGAAACTCATAACAAATACTGATGTCAACATACTAGGCAGCACTACACAAGGTGACAACCCCCACTGCAGTACATGTAATGACCCAAAGAACTGTGGATTTCAATAGATCACACAAATGGATGTCAATGAGGGTCACATATCCACCACCAGCCTCACCCAGCAAGACAGGTGTATATGACCATGAAGAAAGGCTGGGCTACGGCCCGCAAATGATGGCACTGGTGCACACCCCCCCATCAGTCTACACAGACATACTGCAACAGGTCTGGCAGTTGCATTCCAGTTCTGAAGGGTAATAAATCTGAAAATGAAATATATGCCATTAAGATCTAACATGTGTACTCTACTGATATGCCTACTGTCTGCATGATAGGTCACAATACAATATGAAATGAAAGCCAACAAAGTAACCAAATTACCAGTACAGCCATATCAAATGTTAAAGCCTGCAGGTGTGCACCTCCCCCCTCACAATCCCATGTAGAAATGCAGTAATAGCTGGCCTGCAGCACTCTCAAATGGCCTACAGTCCTCTGTCAAAGGCCCACGCCTCACCCATAGTGCCAATGTATTGAATGTCAGGGGGTCCCAACTAACAACTTAACAGTAAACAGAAAACAAAGGCAAGGCCATGTTGACAAATGCCAGTAGCATGCCTCCCCATGTCCTACTCCAAGGACTGTGGATCAGGCCATAAATACTACTAGGATAAAGCCCCAATTATAGGGATACCTCTGAGATATTGCTTACATAGTGTTAGATGGAGGAGAGAATAACAGAGGGGGGTGTAAAAGCATGGATGTCAAGTATATGAAGTCTGAAACTTCAATATCCGCCCATACTACTCCCGACTGCAAACTCATGAATGAATAGCCACAAAACAGCTTGTAAACCACAGTGTGAAGGTAAAATTACCAGATATATGAGTCCTTCCTCTGGATAACCTGGGTGCATCTGTACAGCTGAGAGGTATGGCCCCAGCAGGATATGACCATTCCATGAAGTTGAGAAAAGCACAAGGAGGGGAACCACAACCAGCATACTAACAAAGTGTTGCACCATTTACACAAAACCAGCAGTCTGTTGTCTGTAGCTACTCCTCCACAATGGTAGGTGTATGCCAGAATGTATAGTCTATACACCTCAGAATATTGGTCTCAGCTTCATTCATCTTGTATTTCCCGGTAAATAACTGTGAGCAAAAAATGATAACTGTCAGTAGTTGATGACATTGCACATCACAGTGTAAAACAGTACATATGTCAAAATATCTATGCTACAACCAAACATGTCACACAAGCAGCGCAGGCAGCAATAATTACAGTATCCCCTGTATGATAAGCCCATTGTGTCTCCATATTGGCAACCTATCTACAGATATCCTGCAGAAACAGTTTGCTAGTTGTAGCTGCAGCACACAAAACCCTGAACTGGAATCCAGCCCTCCCTGGAATGGATGCATACACTCAATATAGAAGGTCATACTGGGCATGGTCCTACACTTAGAGAAATGAAACCCATGTCTCACAACACAGTGGACTACAGATATTGGTTATTTTCAGCTGTCTGTGCACACACACCAAATTGTACACCATTGATACTTTAGACACACACATTGGATAGGAATACACACACACATCGAAGACCAACATAATATAATATGTCAAACATGCACACACACAGGTGTGGAGAAAAGAAAGACTGACAGTGACAGAGAGAATCCCATTATGAGGTCTGTCCCACCCACTACACATCCCATTGGCCTATATCACATGATGTGCTGATGTCATTCACTGTAGAAATACCTTTGGTTAGCCCTCAGCCCATAGTGTCAGTGGTGCTTATGATAACTGTGTAACACTACAGTACAAATAGGTATCCATGTAGCAGTTGTAATCTCAGTCCTGTCAAATGTAAAGTTGTGTGTGAGTGTGTGTCTGTGTGTGTGTGTGTTTGTGTGTGTGTGTGTGTGTGTGTGTGTGTGTGTGTGTGTGTGTGTGTGTGTGTGTGTGTGTGTGTGTGTGTGTGTGTGTGTGTGTGTGTGTTTCTAGATGAATGTGGTTGAGACCATTCACACTCACTAAATCTCCCATACCCCTACTTCAGCACTGCTGCTGATGTCACTCACCTCCAAAGATACCTTTGGACAGCTCCCCAGTATATAGCCTCCGTGGTGCTTGTGATAACTGTGTAATGCTATAGTGTAGCAACCAAGGTAAGTCAGAGTTCCAACCCTCCTCCTGGCAGCTATGTGAATGTTTATGTGAGAGAGTGTGTGTATCCTTGTAGAAACCTGATTTTGTTATCATTCACACTTACAACACTTCCCTTACCCCTCCTTTAACACTGCTGCTGATGTCACTCACCTTCAAAGATACCTTTGGAGAGCTTTCTAGCATATAAATTCTGTGGCACTTATGATAACTGCATAATACTTTAGTGTAGCAAACTAGTTAGGTAGGAGTTCCGATCCTGGCAACTGTGTAAATGTGAGAGTGTGTGTATCCTTGTAGATACCTCATTTTGTGGTCATTCACACTTACAACACTTCCCTTACCCCTCCATTAGCATTGCTTCTGATGTCACTCACCTTCAAAGACACCTTTGCAGAGCTCTCCAACATAGGTTCATAGGTTCATAGGTTTATACTAGGCTATCTGCCCTAAGGCATTTATAAGCCTAGCCCAAATTTTTGTGGCTTACGCCACCCCTTATATGAAAAAATACTGTGCCCATTAGTTTGTTGTGCCTCTGTCCAGCAGTGGCACAGAGATGATTCCCGGGATAAACCTACGATCTCCCATCCACAGGTCAAGATTTCTCTTGAACAGAGCCAGCGAGGTGCTCTGCCTCACATGGATCGGGATTTTATTCCACAGCATAGGGAGTCTCTGAGTGATAAATCTATCCCTCCAGCACATCCTATTTATATCCGTGCTAAGGTTTAAGTCGCTTGCTCTAGTGGTTTTGGTGGATTTGGATTTTTGAGGTGGAGCATGTCCATTAATTCGGGTTGGACATGGCCTTGTATGTCAGGCACATGTCACCTCTGAGCAGATGGTATGCAACTGAATAGAGCTGGAGTTTCTTCAATCTGGCAGCATATGACAGATTTTGGAGTCCCTTTATCCTTTTGGTGAGGAACTTTTGGGGTCTCTCCAATTGCTGCAGATGTCGGGTGAGATACATCCCGAATGGGGCATTGTACTCGATCATTGGTCTGATAAGTGAAGAGTACAGGGAACAATGACCTCACTAGATCTGGATGTGAATCCCTTCATGATCAGGTGGGCAATGTAGAAGGTCTTTCTAACCACTTTAGCAACGTGAGTGTCAAAAGAAAGGCCACTGTCAACCTGGGTCCCCAGGTCCCTGATAACCTCTTCTGTGCTTAGTGGATTGCCACCTATATGGTAGCTTGGGGTTACCTTGTTTTTCCCGAAGGGTATGACTATACATTTTTTGGTGTTTAACTTCAGGCCATGGCTCTGGCACCAGCTATCTGTTTCCGTGAGTCCCTTCTGAAGGATATCCGTGTCCGATGTACTTTCCACTATGGCGCCCAGTTTGCAGTCGTCTGCAAACTTTGTCAGCCAAAGTCCTCCCATGTTGGCCTGTACTTCTGAGAAGTAGATGCCGAACAATAGGGGGCCAAGGACCGAGCCCTGTGGGACACCACTTGTGACCGGCTTGGAGTCTGACATAGCGCCAGCAACTCTAACCCTGTGGGTTCTTTCCTTAAGCCAGTTTGCAACCCATCTTGTGACATATGGGTTTACATTTAAGCTGGTAAGTTTTTCTACAATACCCGAGTGGGGTATTGTGTCGAAGGCCTTTGCAAGGTCAAGGTAGGCTGTATGGACTGCCTTTCCCTCATCAATGGCCTTGGTGACTGTTGCATGTGGCAAATGTAAGCTCCATGGCATGTGTGATAAATGTGGAACAATGTAGCAGCAATAACTGCATTGGTATGGATTTGAATCTCCTCCCTGGCAAGTGTTTGTGTGTGTATATGTGTATATATATATATATATATATATATATATATATATATATGTATATATATATATATATATATATATATATATATATATATGTCTGTACATTAAAGATGTTGGCCCCATTTACACCCAGTACACATCTCAGTGCCTGACTTTAGCAGTCCTGCAGATATCATCCACCTTAGAAGTACCTGTTGGCAACCCTAAAGCAAGTTAGCTCAGTGGTGCTTGTGATAAATGTGTAACCATAATGGTCTGAAATGATAGTTAGATAGAGGTTTGAACTTCGCCTCTAGCAAATGTAAAGTGTGTGTAGGGCAAAATATTTTTTGGAATCTCTCAACCACTACATCACCCAATGCCAGTATTTACAAGGGCTGGTGATGTTCTTCACCTTAGAAGTACCTTAGGACAGCATCCATTCTGTAAGCTCCATGGCATTTGCGATAAATGTGGTACACTGTAGTAGCAATAACTACATAGGTATGGGTTTGATCTCATTGCTGGCAAGTGTTTGTGTATGTACATATGTTTCTCCGTACCTCAAAGATTTTGGCCCCATTTACACTAAGTACACATCTCAGTGCCTGACTTTAGCAGTCCTGCAGATGTCATTCACCTTAGAAGTACCTGTTGGCAGCTCTAACCCATATAAGATCACTGGTGCATGTGGCAAATGTGTACCATAATGGTTGGAAAAGATAGATAGAGATTTGAGCCTCACCCTCATCAGATGCAAATGCGTGTATAGGGTAAAATATTTTTTAGAATCTCCCACCCACTACATCACCCAATGCCATTATTTACAAAGGCTGCTGATGTTCCTCACCTTAGAAGTACCTTGGGACAGTATCTGTCCTATAAGCTCAGTGGCGCACATGATAAATGTGTTACACTGTAGTAGCAATACATAGCTAGGCAGGGGTTTGAAACTTAGTACTGGCAAATGTGTGTGTGTGTGTGTGTGTGTGTGTGTGTGTGTATGTGTGTGTGTGTGTGTGTGTGTGTGTGTGTGTGTGTGTGTGTGCGTGTGTGTGTGGCTATCTTCAGTATCCAGTGTAGGGGTTGGTGTGACTGTGTAATAACAGGATCCATTAGGGGGTGGGTTTTGCTAAATTATTATGTTAAGGACCTAGTATATGTCACAAATGTCCACATTTCAAGGCCAACAGTTGTCAAACACCATAGAGGTTGGTGTAGATAATCCACAGCCCTAAATGTGACAGTATAGATTAGTGAACAATATAGGCAACCCTTATATTACTCAGAGACCACTCTCTACCCATGTATCATACACAAACACACTTGGCTAGGCAACAACCGCTATATTGGTAGTTCCCCTGCATATTGCCTCACAGAGAGTAACCTCGGTGTGATTGCAGTGGACTACATGCCTGTTGACCACAACAGTGCCACTCACTGACATCAGAAAGTACTTTGATGTGTTACATCTTCTGAGTGAATGTGTGTTATCCAGCAAGTAAAAGGACATGGTACCCTGTTCCATCCCCTCAGTAGCCCAATCAATGTGTACAGTGGCCCTTTTGCCATGTTCCCCACTGGACACCTGCAACAACTGTAGAGTCTGCAAATGTATTCCACAAAGGGAATACCATGCCTTATACACATGCCCTGTATGGACAGATGCCAATAACCCCACTGAATACCCATATCATACTGTCACTGTAGGTGCAATCACTACCTCAGTTACATAGCCAGGTCTCACCAAATGAGATCAGGAATGCTACATCAGAATATACCAATCTGTCCACACAACATGCCCCACAGACCTCAAGCACACTTCCACACATCAAAGAACATGCATGTGGGATGTGCACAACCCAGACACTGTCCATGTTATGGAATATAGATCACATACATGGGAAGCAGTGCACATCACTGACCACCCACAATAGAAACCTGGATGACTGGATGGGGAATACAATACCCACCCCTAGGGACCACTCCAGTGACTATACACCTGAGCCACACTGGGGACTATTGTCATGTGACCTAATGCCAAGGTATTCCCTTGGGCTAGCCTTGTAGAGCCTTCAGGCCCATTCACCTACTACACACCTATAAAGCAATGAACCTATAGATCTCAGTATTGGCAGGTGTGTGTGTGTGTGTGTGTGTGTGTGTGTGTGTGTGTGTGTGTGTGTGTGTGAATAGTAATCCCAATGTGTTTGATTGGTGAATATCCCCTGTAGCTGTGGTTATTAGCAATTAGAGGTGTGTCCAAACCAGAACATGTACCATTCTCCATTCCACAACAGATGTACATCAACATGTACCTATGTGCAACCTCAGCCCTATAATCTGTGAGGCATATGCAATCACTGTATTACATACCAGGAATTACCATGCATGTACTGTACCCTGCCTATGACATGGTGGATGTGTCACCACACTGCCATACCCTGTGGCCTTGCTGCAGAGCCACATACTGGTGACACACAGTTGCCTAGAATGGAAATGGGATACAGCATGTGAGAACACATTCACTCAGCACTTCACTTGTGGAAGGTGAGAGGGGTAAAGCTGGCACTGAATGAGTTGCCAAGACTGTGGAAAATATATGTTGTCTCAGGATACTTATTAGCTTTGTGCAGTAACTTCAACACTTGTGTTTAGTGCTGTGTAGGTTGTTGATGTAACTATCAAGGTGGTTGTGACTGTCATCAGTATTTGCTGCATCTCTGCTGCCATAGATGCCTGTTGAGGACTCCACGAGGGATCCAAAGTTGTGTTTGAGGCTAATAAGGGAGTTTAACAGTCATGGGACGCAACCTTTCCCTGCAACAGTGTTCTCCATCTGATGCACACTTTAATAATGGCAGGGAACCATCACATCATCTCCCAGTGTTTGGAGGACAGTGTCTGGGTTCTGTTGGCTTTGGCTAGTACCATGCATTCATGTACCTGTTTGTACAGTGATTATGTGCATGATTCTACAGTCATGCAGCTATATCCCATTGCCATGGGTGCAGTGAAGACATCCTCCCCTGTTTTCATGGCTGCAAAGTGAGCTTTGGAGAATTTCTGCCAGGTGGTTGTCTTTGTGGGGAGTGTGGCTAACATGTTGAGTTCCATGTTGATAACAGCCTGTGTGAATCTCACCATGCAGTAATTCACATCTGGGGATAAGCAATGGTCCCATATTTAAGTGGTCAACACAAGCCAAGATTGTTACATCCCCTACCAGGGGTCAGTATGAGCTGGTCTAGGGCACTAGAAATGATGAATCCCAGAAGTGTTGGGCCACTGTACTGGTGATTGGCTACATTCCCCAGGCGATGGAGGGGTAGTTGAAGACTCATACTATGTCAGTGTTGCACTAGAGCATTAGAGATGGCAGGATGTTGAGGAATGTGCATTGACAGTCTAGGGACTTAGATGTGGACCCATAGCAGGCTATGGCCTGGATTGCACTATTACCCCAAGGCAGTTGTACTGGAAATATCTTCAATGCATTATGATGGAGTACTAGTCGGGAGGTGTTCCTATCCATAATGAATATGGAGACAACACTACCTGTGGAGGTGTGGTGTGGTCCATGTTTGGGGGCTGAAAGCTGTGGAATGCATCATAGCCAGCTACTGTAGGTCTGCTGTCTGCTGCTGTGAAATACCTCTCCATTATAGGAAACATAGGTTCATAGGTTCATAGGTAGGTACTAGGCTATTTGCCTGAAGCCATTTATAAGTCTAGCCGGAATGTGTTGGCTTTTGCCACCCCCTTAGATTAGTTCCCTGTGCCTCTGTCCAGCAGAGCCATTGAAATGATCCCTGGGGTAAACTCTCTGTTTCCCATCCACTCGTCAAGGTTTCTCTTGAAGAGGGTTAGCGAAGAGCTCTGCCTAATGTAGATTGGAATCTTGTTCCAGAGCATGGGAAGTCTCTGGGACAGGAATCTATCCCTCCTATTTATTTATTGTTGTGGTGAGGTTTAGATCCCTGGAGCGGGTGGCTCAAGGGGATATGGTTTTCTTTAGGTGGAGCATGTCCATCAATTCTGGGTTGGACATGGGTCCTCCACTCCAACTTCTATGAGTGACTGCATCCTGACAGTTAGATTTCCATTGTTGAGCAGCATGACCCTCAGATTGCATACATGTGTAGCTGTTATGGTGGTAATAACATTAAGAACACTGCCTAATAAGGCACCATAGGGGTGGCAAGACACGTAGCTAGTATCTGTCAACCCAGCGGTGACACATGTAGGACATCCATAGCAAGTCATTGGATTCTGTCAATCATGCCATCCCAAGCAGAGAGGTCCTAGATGCCCTGAGAATGACACATACCATGTAAGCCAATGTTCCAGTCAACCATCTGTTGATAGTACAGCAGCATCATTCTGGGTGATAGCGGTACACTGCTCAGGACTACTGTCACACCTGCCTGGACTCCATAATCAGAGAGTTCTACTATGTCTCTTGTCATGTAGTACAGGGAGGTGTGTCCCAAGTCATTCATACCCACATGGATATGGACTGATACTCATAGTTGTTGTGGAGTGACATGCCTGGCTGTGTCATGTGTTATATGCTGGCATGTGATTGATATTTGGCTGTTACCTGCTCCATAGTTAACGTAGTGAGTGGGGTGTGTGTGTGCATCAGTACTGAGTCACCCATGATCACTGTATTGTGCAAGGTGGTTAGTCTTAGGAGCTTAGGTTGGGGGCACACTGTCTAGGTTAAATATGTGTCTCTTGGCATGTGCCATGTTGTGGTGTCTGAGTGGGTGTCTGCCTTGCTGGTCTGTGCTGTTTGGGTAGATGTCCATTGAGTGCCTCTGGGAAGGTGGATGTGTGGCTTTTCATGTATGTCATGGCTGTCAAAGTGGGTGTCATGGTGAGCTATGTGTTCCACATGGTGTGGTGCAGGTGTTTATCTTATCCTCTTGACCTGCTAGTCCAGTCCTTGCTGGAGAGTGCATATATCCACATTGGGTGATATATGGGTAACCCTTGCAGGTCTGAGTGTTTGGAGTTTAGAGGGGAGGGTTGTCTGTGTACATCCAGCAGTTGCAACAGTGCCCCAGAATGGACATGTGCACCAGGTTAATGGATGAAAGCACAGATAACCACCCTTCAAACATGCCAGGAGGGGTGGACACTACTACCAAGTACTGGGGTGACATCTGTGATGAACGAGTACTGCTGACAGCTCACAGGTGTGCCTCACTTCATGATACAACAACCTGGTGAAGTGCCAAGCAATAATGCTAGTTGAAGTGCTAGGCAGAAAGAACTGGCAAGATGTATGCGTGGAACAGAAGGGAGACTGTCTGCCACCTGTAATATTTTACCACAGCTTTGCAGTTATTAGCAGCTTTGGCCATGTGAACATTCAGTAAGCTCTGTAGCATGTGCAGTAACTGCGTAATACTATAGTAGACATACCTAGATAGGCAGGAGTTCTCATCCTAATACTAACAGGTGTGTATGAATCATGTACTAGCTGGCTCATACCATTTTTTACCTGTGTACTTCCCTTCACTCCAGTTTAGTAGACCTGTTGATGTCATCCACCTCAGAAGTACCGCTGGTAGAGATGGACATGTATAAGCTCTGTGGTGCATCATAACTGCATAGCACTATAGTAGGAATACCTAGATAGGCAGGAGTTCCATTACCAGTAGGTATGTGTGTGTGAATCATGTACCATCTGGCTCATTCCATTTTTGACCTGTGTACTACCCTTTACACTTCCCTTCACTCCAGTTTAGTAGACCTGTTGATGTCATCCACCTCGGAAGTACCTTTGATAGAACTGTATATTTATAAGCTCTGTGGTGCATCTCATAACTGCATAGCACTGTAGTAGGAATACCTAGATAGGCAAGAGTTCTAATTCCAGTACTGGTGTATATGTGTGTGTTTGTGTGTGTGTGTGTGTGTGTGTGTGTGTGTGTGTGTGTGTGTGTGTGTGTGTGGGTGTGTGTGTGCGTGTGTGCGTGTGTGTGTGTGTGTGTGTGTGTGTGTGTGTGTGTGTGTGTGTGTGTGTGTGTGTGTGTGTGTGAATCATGTAGTGTCTGGCTCATGCTATTTTCGACCTGTGTACTTCCCTTCACTCCAGTTTGGTAGACCTGCTGATGCCATCCACCTTAGAAGTACCTTTGGAAGAGGTGGAAATGTATAAGCTCTATGGTGAGTCTGATAACTGCATAGCACTATAGTAGGAATACCTAGATAGGCAGGAGTTCTAATCCTAATGCTGGCAACTGTTTGTGTGTGTGTGAGGATCATATCATGTATGGCTTATACCATTTTGATGTGTATACCATAAACGGCTGATGACCACCTCCCGCTACCATTACTTTATATAGTGTGGTGACTGCATCTGCCTCACATGCAGCAGGTTAAACCATTGTACAGTCCTCTGTACAGATGTGTCTTGAATATCCATATGTTTGAAACCTATACATGGTTGGAAGGGGTCTGTGTGCTTTAACAATGCCCATGTATGTGATAGTATAGCCAAATAGGCCACAGTGAGTGTACTGACACATATGGCAGCATGAGGTATCATACCAGACTGAAACATCATGCTGATAGGACGTCTGCTACCCTTTCAGGTGGCCTGCCTTGTAGGTCCAATACATAAGTAGAGATGCTTGGTTTTACAAGTGAACTGTACCTGTTATGGGTCACATTAAAGTCTAGAAGAGGTGTGGACTGTCATATTGTGGTCCTAATTAGTATGTAACAGGAACACCTTGCATCTTAAGAGGGGTATGTACACAATGTATAATCCACTGCATACCACTAATGTGTCACGCATGACCTTACTTTAGGCCCTTTGTCCAGCACAATTTGATGGCTTCTGTCTAGACATCTTGGCACTGACAAGTTGTGAGGTATGCTACAGGAATGTTGAATTCACATCAGATAGGCCCCAGTGGTTACCACTGTGATGCAATACAGTTAACCCCCAGCTCAAGTGCTAATGCACAACAAGCAATATAGCTATTACATAAAACAATATAGCTATTACTGATGGTTTTGTGCATGGTAAATTGCATGCCCTTCACATGCCTGGGGTATTGCCAGGCAATAACAGAACAATGTAATACTCACCAGCTTCAAGTTGCTGTCCCATATGCAGACCAGATGGTCCTAGGTAGTTGTGAGAGGGAGTTATTGTGAGCAGACGCACATGTGGCCTTGGTACAGGATGAATGCAGCATGTCTGTATATCTACAGTACTAACCTCAATAATACACAATGTCCTGTCCTCACCATAGATGTGCACTTCTGTGCATTAGATAACCCCATCCACAACTGCAATCGGACCTGACACATGCATGTAGATACAATACAGATACATGTATGTCTGATACATTAGTGTACTAATCCCCACTGGGCCCTTGCCTGCATGCTCCTCATCCAGTGTGTGTCTGCAACCCACCTTCACAATGTTTCCCTCAGTGTCATGGCTTGTGCATTTGGCGTGTGGCGCAACTGTGGTGATGAGCTCCTCGGTGGGTGTCAGTGGTGGCTGGATGGCTGGGACCCATCTGTGTCTAGCCAGTCCCTTGATACAGCAGCAGCCCATTGATGGGCATGGCATTTGAGGTTAGTGGCCCGATGCTACACATGCACATAAGTTCTGCTGTGCAGGCCGGCATCATTTACCCTGTGGACCACACTGTTCCACAGGGCAGTCCTCTCCCGCACATCTTCTGCTCTTCATCCACATGACAGGGCATAATGTCCAATCAAATACTGGATGATGATGTCAGTTTCCCCAACAGAGAATGCTGGTAGGCAAGCACTCTGTATGTCACCTGGAAGACATAAAAAGGAAAAGGTCACAGGACCTCATATGGTTGTCAAAATGCACATCAACAGTGGATATTACTGGCAAATAATCCAGACTACACCAGAATCCTCCACGCTATTATGGTTATAGCAGCTTGCATTACACACCTGTCCCTGAGCTATTTTATTCCCCCCAATGCTGGCACTTGATTGCATAATCCTCAATCCTCCATTCATTTCTGTGTAGAGGCTTAACAGTGGTCATCTTCCTTGTGGATGGTGTGTGGATGGTGGCAGGTCTGTGTTTGACTGTGGTGTGTGATGGAGCTCTGAGCACATGCCTGAGCTCATGTAGGAGGCAGACACTAATGTTATTATGCTCCATGGAGATATGCTGTTGTTGCCATCAGTAGGCGATATGTACATGCTCACCATTGCTGAGGGGAGGAGTGTGGTTGATGTTCATATCTCCATGTATGACTGAGGTGGACAGGGTTGCAATGTTCCCACCTAACCTGTGTGATGCTGGTTGCCTACATCCATGGCATGTGTGTATGATGTGTTCTTTACCCCCAGTACAGGGTAAATTGTGTTGTTTCATCTGAGACTTACAACATATTTGGAGACATGGTTGCAATTGTCCTTGGTAGTGTGGATATGTCCAATTCATATTCATAGTCATCCTTACAGGACATCACCTGTGAACTTACCTGCTTGCTCAGATATAGGTGGACTTGCTTCAACGTTGTTGCTGCACATATGTGTCCCTGTACAGCCAATGTAGCAACCTATTATGTGGTTTGGTTATTGCTGCTGTCCACCAAAGGGGATTACTCTACCTTGGTGGAGGCTGGATATACAGGTCAGGTACTGTTGTGTCTATATAACTAAAGTGGATATAAAGGGTAAACACCCCTGATACACTGCCTGGTATTTGTGCAATTGGAACATGACACCACAATAACTAATTTCATAACAATTCCTACCTGTAGTGTATCCTATAGCCTGTACAATTCAATTGAAAACATAACAATCTGGTCTGTGAAAACATATGGAAATAATACTCAGTACAATAAGCCAGTTGAATGAGTGTGCACACCCTTAAACTTGTGTATGGACCTCTTGAGATGGTTACAGCATTCATCTGTCTTGGTTTGGACTCTAACATCATGGCACACCCTCACTTGGCAATAGTTGCTCACCTTCCTAGAAACACCTTTGATTCTATTCCAATGGAATTGTACAGGTTAGGGGTCACATTCAAGATGTGAAACATTATAAAATGATCTTCTGTGGTCTGATTGTCATACAGCACACAAACCTGACATTCCAACAGGGGTGTGTACACTTGTGATATGCACTTTAAATATGTGTTAATATAGCTGGTAGTGGTAGGCATGGACAGAGGGTCATACCACAGGTGGACACTTCTCTGATTAATACCTGATAATCATGCCTTCTCCATTACCCACATCAGTGTCAGGGCAATGCTACCACCTGTACACATATATGTCTGCTGTATGCACTGACATGTGCAACATGCACAACCTATTTACTTGACTGCTTGAAACCCATGTGATTAGTTTTGTGCCTTCCAGCTGAACATTTGCATACATACATGTGCTCAGGGGATTCCTGGTATACATTTTCATTGAATGTAAGTCTGGCACACTGTATTTACAGTCTTGCTGCTCAATCATATGAATCAACCTGTTACAGCAGTATGTCTGGACAATGGCACACATAATTGGGTGTCAAAAGGGACATCACTATTGATACTGTATTAATACAGCTGCACCATACATTAGTATGTTGATTGCACAGTAGGATTTGGCATCACTGTGATAACCTGGAAGATGTCCAACAGTCATAAGTAGGCCATTATGTTACAATGTCATTGCTCACAGTCCTGCCAATGGTTTGGCTGACATAACACAGGTATATATGTATGTGACTACAGATATCAGCCACAAATGTGCTTATTGTCCAGTAGAACACTGTACAGTTGAATGTTATTAATTCAATATATGACATGCAGTTCAACACACGTCTACAACAGTACTCTACTATGCACATGCCCTCTATAGGTGCCTTAACTTTACAAGGCAACTATGTGTCATACTCATAATCACAGGTAACATGGATATGGAAAACATCTCATTAACTGTAACAGTCACAAGTGTTTGACAGACACCCCTGCAGTTGTCATATATGAGCTCTCCTTTCCCAGGTGAGTCAGGCTCCTGAGCTGTGATTCCCACCTCACAACCTCTCAGAGCATCACATCTGGACAATGCCTAAAATGTTGGTGGGATAGATAGGAACATACTTTAAATATACCTGTTACAAACATAGGAAGTTTGTAGAAAGATACATTTAGCATTACAGTGAATATTCTTAAGGATGTGGAGTCTTAAACTCAAGTGTTTGTCATTACCTGTTGAGTTTAGTCCTCAGCTATTTGCCAAAAAAGTACAGATGTAAAACACAAACCAAGAAACTGAAAAGCGGATCGTGGCAGTGTGAGACAGCAAAAACAATACTGGCAGTAAACAGGACAGTCTTTATTTCAGTTTTTTGAAGCGCTTTTCGTCTGCCAACGTATGCAGACTTCTTCAGACAATAAAAACTTACAACTAAAAGGCTTAAATAATACTAGGCTCATCAAAGGTAACCAATCAAATAAAGGCAACCTGATGTGAATGATTAAAATTAATTAGCTTGCTAATACAATTAAAATCTAGAAATAATTCAAAGTAAAGCAACCTTACTAAATAACATAAAATAAACCCAGATCTTCGAGGCTTATTAAGCTGAGCTAAGTAAGCAATACAAACAGGGGATGCAGGAATATGTGTTTATCCTAAAACCAATATTATAAAACTATAAATACCACTAAACAGGACAAGTAAATCAATTATCTAAACAGATTTTTAAGTTTTAAAAGGCTGCTAATGGAGCAGCTATCATTCAGCCCTGGTATTACATACGCATTTAATCTGATTTGCCAACGTAACTCTAAGGCTTCCAACAATAGATGTGAAGGGGCCCCCCTCTTACTCTCAATTATCTGATCTATCACCATAAATCTAAAGTAATGATCGTTTTTCTGGCTGATATGTTTGGCAAGGGCGTTTTCTAGTTTACCTTTACTAATAGCGTATTGATGTTCGTAAATACGCTCTTTTAGTTTTCGCTCTGTCTTGCCAATATAAAATCCTGCACATTTTTGGCATTGGGCTAAGTAGACTACCATCCTGGAATTGCAGGTACATCTACAATGTAAGTCAAAACTAGTATGGTTAATAATGAATCTATTGGATTCGTTAATGTGTCTGCACTGATTACAGTTTTGACATTTAAACATTCCCGGCGTTCGTGTAAAATTACTTTCAGGTTGTTCTAGCAGTGCTTTCAAGTTTTTACCTCTCCTGAATGTAACACCGGGTTTGTCACCCACTTTGCCCAAAACTGTGCTATTGGAACGAAAAATGTTCCAATTCTTGTTAATAATGTCCAAAATAAGATAACTATTGATACTGTATGTCAAGATTAATCTATTTTTAAAGCAAGCATCTAATTCTGGACATTCGACTTGAATGGGTTCTGTAACATTATAAGTTACAGAATGTGGGGCAATACTAAGAATAGGTTGGTAAATACCATTCCTTCTCTTATTGGTCACCTCCTTAACCAAACTTTCAAGCAATCTAGATGGATACCCTCTATGTGTAAACATGTTCTTCAGTTTCTCACATTCAGCCATAAAGTCGTCATCCAAGCTTACCATCCGAGCTGCTCTAACGAGTTGCCCTTTAACTACTGACCTTTTTGCTTGATCATTGTGTAAAAGTTCGAACCCATGCTGGTCGAACAAGTTAACCAAGTCTTTGTGGAAGTCAGAGTTGGGAGTTAGGCCAGTTGGATATTGAAAATGTCTAAGGCCCTTGGGTATCACCTTACTTTCAATACACTCCTTAAAATAGGAAATTTCCAATTTTAACTTTTTAATTTTAAGTAGTAATTTATCAAAAAGTTTCAGTTTGTCAGGTAATGAATTGTTATTTACCTCTTGTTGATCACCCTGGTTGGTATGCCTTATATCCGCTATACCGTCGCTGTGTCTTAAGAACATGAAGTCCTCAGTTAACCAGTTACCCAAAGTAGGTGCTCCGTTAAAGGAGTTCCTAGTGGACTGAGCGTTAGCGTTCTCGTTGGGTTGTTGTAAAGCTGGGTTGCTCTGAGTATCACTATAAGCGGCCAAACTTTGTAAACGTTCCCCAGTTGTTGGATTTGCCCCACGGTTGATAGTACTGTTCGTTCCAAGCCGAGGAAGAGGGACTATGGAAGTTATGGCAGGCAAACCGTTATGAGTGGAAGTAAAATCACTGTTTGAGTCACGGACGTTCGGTACATCACATCCGTTAGTTAAAACAAGTGAAGCGTTAGTCTCTTGAAGTGGTGCTACGCCCCCTGGCGTTTGTTCAGCTGGAAGGATTTTAAGGTTGCTTAGCGAAGGGAGAATGAGATTTTTCATCTCCTGTTGTTGGCTGTCAAGTTTCTCTAGTCTTGCACAAAGCGAGTCCATTCGTTCAAATAAAGAATTAAACAAACCATCCTGAGCTGCCCAAGGTGGTGTAGCTGGTGCCGGGTAGGCACTATTACAGCTCCTAAGTAATGCTGGAACAGCATTAGGTGAGAAGTCATCACTGCTGCGTGATCCAGTAGCCATAAACTCCAAAAATAATGTAAAACACAAACCAAGAAACTGAAAAGCGGATCGTGGCAGTGTGAGACATCAAAAACAATACTGGCAGTAAACAGGACAGTCTTTATTTCAGTTTTTTGAAGCGCTTTTCATCTGCCAATGTATGCAGACTTCTTCAGACAATAAAAACTTACAACTAAAAGGCTTAAATAATACTTCATATTATTGGAGGGTAGTGAAGAAGACGGTAAGCACATTTTGGATTTGTTCAACATGTCTACTGACTTTTTATCTTTCACCTCAAACTTTGGGACAGATGCTATTGCATATTTGGACATCTGGTTAGCAAAAAATGAGGAGTTGAATGGTTATGTTGCTACAATTTACAGGAAGCCTACTCATTCCAACTCTTTCCTTCATTTTAGCAGTTGTCACCCTAATCACCAAAAAAGGTCAGTAGTTAAAGGGCAACTCATTAGAGCAGCTCGGATGGTAAGCTTGGATGACGACTTTATGGCTGAATGTGAGAAACTGAAGAACATGTTTACACATAGAGGGTATCCATCTAGATTGCTTGAAAGTTTGGTTAAGGAGGTGACCAATAAGAGAAGGAATGGTATTTACCAACCTATTCTTAGTATTGCCCCACATTCTGTAACTTATAATGTTACAGAACCCATTCAAGTCGAATGTCCAGAATTAGATGCTTGCTTTAAAAATAGATTAATCTTGACATACAGTATCAATAGTTATCTTATTTTGGACATTATTAACAAGAATTGGAACATTTTTCGTTCCAATAGCACAGTTTTGGGCAAAGTGGGTGACAAACCCGGTGTTACATTCAGGAGAGGTAAAAACTTGAAAGCACTGCTAGAACAACCTGAAAGTAATTTTACACGAACGCCGGGAATGTTTAAATGTCAAAACTGTAATCAGTGCAGACACCAGGGGCGGCTCGTGGCATAGGGCTGCCGGACTGCAGCCCCCTCAAAAATAAAAAAAGAAAGAAAAAAAAATGAAAAATAAAAAAAAATATTTTTTTAAAATTCGCGCATAGACCAAGTCCCGGCTTATCGGTCTATGCGCATGCTCAAGGCAGCCCGGCCGTCCCCATAGGGGGACACAAGGAGCGTCTGTGCACTTTTACAGTGCACAGACCCGCCAGGATTATGGGACGCGTCCGGACTGCAAGAGGAGCAGCAGGGACTCGGGACAGAGCCTTAGGGATCTCGTCGGCGTCATTGGAGTTTGTGTATGGTGCTTGTGCTTTTCTGGAGAGAGAGAGAGAGAGAGAGAGTGTGTGTGTGTGTGTGTGTGTGAAAATGCCCCAGGTGCTTATGGTGGTGTGGTAGGGAATGCCTCAGGCTTGAACCCTGTACCCTGTATGCAGGTGTTAAAGACTTGAGTTCCCTACCCACCACCATTTGTAAAAAAATTTCAGATTTTTACCTCATATTCGATCTGATCTGTTCCTCATAATATCTGTGGTTTGTAAATGTTGCAATGCTTGATATTTGATGGTGTAGTAGTAGCATTGTTGCCTCACAGCTGCAGGTTCTTGGGTTTGATTCTTGGCTGGGGTTCCTTCTTTGTGGGGTCTGTATCTTCTCCCTGTGTTTGTGTGGGTTTGCTTTTGTGCCCTCCCATGTTACAAAGACATGTCTGCATTATTTCTTTCTGGGCCTCTGCTGAAAATTTGTTTATTTGTTCCAAGTCAGACTGTCCTGATTAAAAAATGTTAAATAAAATTGATAGGCATTTGAATTTCAGACTTAAGGGTTTCTGAATGTTTAATTCCTTGCATATTTGATGGTGCAGTGGTAGTATTGTTGCCTCACAGCTATAGGTTTTCTGGTTTGATTCTTGGTTGGGGTGGCTTCTGTGTGGAGTCTGCATCTCCTCCATGTGTTTGTGTGGATTTGCTCTGGTGCCCTGCCATTTTACAAAGACGTGTCTGCAGTTTTAATCCCTGCTGAAAATTGGTTTTGTTCTGTCCGCAGTAAAATTGACAGGCATTTGAATTTCAGACTTCAGGTTTCTGAATGTTTAATTCCTTGCATAATTGATGGTGCGGTGGTAGTATTGTTGCCTCACAGCTATAGGTTTTCTGGTTTGATTCTTGGTTGGGGTGGCTTCTGTTTGGAGTCTGCATCTCCTGCCTGTGTTTGTGTGGATTTGCTCTGGTGCCCTGCCATTTTACAAAGATGTGTCTGCAGTTTTAATCCCTGCGTCTCTGCTGAAAATTGTTTTTGTTCTGTCCGCAGTAAAATTGACAGGCATTTGAATTTCAGACTTCAGGTTTCTGAATGTTTAATTCCTTGTATAATTGATGGTGCAGTGATAGTATTGTTACCTCACAACTATAGGTTTTCTGGTTTGATTCTTGGTTGGGGTGGCTTCTGTCTGCATCTCCTCGCTGTATTTGTGTGGATTTGCTCTGGTGCCCTGCCATTTTGCAAAGACGTGTCTGCAGTATTAATCCCTGCATCTCTGCTGAAAATTGTTTTTGTTCTGTCCGCAGTAAAATTGACAGGCATTTGAATTTCAGACTTCAGGTTTCTGAATGTTTAACTCCTTGCAGATTTGATGGTGCAGTGGTAGTATTGTTGCCTCACAGCTATAGGTTTTCTGGTTTGATTCTTGGTTGGGGTGGCTTCTGTGTGGAGTCTGCATCTCCTCCATGTGTTTGTGTGGATTTGCTCTGGTGCCCTGCCATTTTACAAAGACGTGTCTGCAGTTTTAATCCCTGCTGAAAATTGGTTTTGTTCTGTCCGCAGTAAAATTGACAGGCATTTGAATTTCAGACTTCAGGTTTCTGAATGTTTAATTCCTTGCATAATTGATGGTGCGGTGGTAGTATTGTTGCCTCACAGCTATAGGTTTTCTGGTTTGATTCTTGGTTGGGGTGGCTTCTGTTTGGAGTCTGCATCTCCTGCCTGTGTTTGTGTGGATTTGCTCTGATGCCCTGCCATTTTACAAAGACGTGTCTGCAGTATTAATCCCTCGTCTCTGCTGAGAATTGTTTTTGATCTGTCCGCAGTAGAATTGACCGGCATTTGAATTTCAAGCTTCATGTTCTTCAGAATACATAGTAGCACAACCTTTTTTCTAGCAATTTTCTAAGTTTATAAGATTAATATTTGAAATTTGTCCCTATATCTGGGACGTCACTGCCCCATTATTGGCTTCGTCCAGGTTTTTGTGCTAAGGTTGACAGCTATGGCAAGAACTGAATTCACTGAATATGGACTGTAGAATTGTGCATATTTACTGATAAAGGTGCACTGTAGAATTGTGCATATTTACTGATAATGGTGGACTGTAGAATTGTGCATATTTACTAATAATGGTGGACTGTGGAATTGTGCATATTTACTAATAATGGTGGACTGTAGAATTGTGTATATTTACTAATAATGGTGGACTGTGGAAGTCTGAGTAGACTTTTTATGATAAATGTTCTCAACTGGGCAGTTTTGCCATTATGGGTGCATATGTTTTGTTTCATTGCTTACTGGAAAAATGTTCAAAACAAATTTAAAACACCCTCTAACAAGTGTACTGTATTGTACAAGGAATATAATTTTAGTACAATGAGGAAGGTGTATCAAAGAGCACATGTATGTTTCATATGCAAGGGGCCTATGATTCGAAAACAGCCCAAAATTAATCTTTATCTGCCACTGGCAAAATGTATTTTCTTTGAATGTGGGTTTCAATGCTGTTTCAATGAATGTGAGTTTCAAGGGCAGAGAAGTTTTAATGCTAAGTTTTCATTGTGAGACTGCATTGCTTTGTTTAACAGATTACTTAATGTTTGTGCTGTAAAATACAAAATAAAACTTTCAAATGAAGTCCAATCATTGAAGTAAAGCAGTATGCACATTAGTGTTTATGGTAAATGGAGTGAAATAGCCAAGTAATGGTTAATTGGAATGGCTGCAGAGGCTCCAGTTCAACCATTATTTTGTCAGGGGAAGGGCAGCAAACTCAGACAGGCCCAGCTGAACTATACCTCCCAACTGTCCAGATTTTCAAAGAATGAATAGATTTTTGCTTCTTATTTTTGGTTTGTTGTTCATAAAATTTGTAGTTTTAATTCCTAAATGATTTGCCAGAAGTCACTAAATAATAAGTTTCAGACTTCATAACCTTCATAAAAATGCATGTTAAAGTAAGAGCCGTTCTATCAACTGTCTCAATTTATACAAGAGCAATTTTTAGTACTGTTTATATGTGCCCCAATATATTTGGCCTTGTTCAGATTTACTGCATTAACAGGTTGAGAGGTACATGCAAATAAATTGCTTTATAGAATTAGGCATAGCCAACCTCTCAACTGTCCCCAATTTTTGGCTCAAAATGTTGCTCTTCCCCTAATAATCCCTCCATAAAATAGCAATTTTGGAAGAAAACATGGAGGGTTTACAATTAAGAAATAACTGTAATAATCAAAGTTATAGATTACTTGAAATGCATGTAGATTCTTTTATTTTGTCAGCTGCTCAAGGTAGCAGTACTAATATTAAAGTGTCCCTTCTTTGACAGGTAGAAGCTGTATTGTGTGTCTATTTTATATTTTTGCATCACATTTTTGGTCCATTTTTCATAAAATTGTGTTTTTGGCAAATTAGTGACAAATCACTAAAGACTGAAGTTAGAAAATGACAGACATTTGAGTTTCAGATTTTATACCCTTCAGAAAATTCATACTAATGCAAGACCTATTCTATTATCTTTCTAAGTTTATTAGAGCAATATTTAAAATTGTCCTTCTTGTTGTGCCTTTGTCCCACTTCTGTGTATGGCTTTGTCCAGATTTCTTGCTCTTGAAGTTGAGAGGTATGACAAATGTGTCAGGGCCATCACAGTCAGCCAGAGAGATTTCAAATTGTGACATGCTTGTTGCACCCCACTCCCCATGTAGTGACTCTGGATGTGTCCATGCAAGGCAAGGAGTAGTTGTATCTACCTTGGATGGGGAGGACACACTGCATAAGTACTACAGTGGCTTTTCATCTGTCCTTGATTTTGCAGAATGGTCTGGTTTCTGTCATATTTTTGTACTGTTGATTTATGCTTATTACTCAAAGTGCCTGTTGCTCTGTGTTTAAGTAGCAATGCTTTAATGACCATAAGGTAAGCTTGTCTGACATCGTAAGATGCAAGTAAGCTTTAATAAGCATACTGTTAAAGAATTGCCAACATTGAAAGCCTTTCTGTTGTTGCCATGCAGAGAATACTTGACTAGATAATGTATAAGCCTTGGGTATTAAAGGACAGGATTCCATTATTTTAAAAGCTCATTACACTTGTTGGAGACTTCCAGTCATCTCTACAGGCTTTACCCGTAAACTAAACAGAATGCCAATCATGTGTGGTCCATAACCTGTACAGTAATCCTTTAAGCAATGTATCTTGAGCTTGTTTCTTGTTTGCTTTTCATTTTTACTTTTATCATGTTTTCCCCATGAAACGTTGTCAGGCAGCAGGTCCTTTTTGGATAAGAAACATTTTTACAAGTGGGGGCATCACATAGATTTCTACTTTCAGCATGTTGCTTGGTACTTTAATAAAGCTGAATATATTATAATTAGAACTGCAGTGCAAGGAGAAGTAGTTTGAGTTGAGTGCTTCTGGTTTTTCTTATACTTGATTTTGACTGGCATTCCAGTAATGTATTTAAAAGTAATTTATTTTTCATGCCTCACAACCTTTTGTTTCCATCTAGATATTAAGTAAGCTGTCATGCAGCCAATGCATTGAAATATTTTTATTCTTCTACACTTATTTTTGTCTTGATTGGACTTTCATAATGATGGTTTGCCACCCAGGGCAGCGTATTTAATTAAAGTTAGTTTTTTTGTGGTTTTGTGCATAGCTCCTCCCCTTTATGGTTGACCACACCCCTTCCCTTTGACCCCGCCCATTCAGCGTCTCCTGCAGCCCCCCTGTGATTTGAAGTCACCAGCCGCCACTGGCAGACACATTAACGAATCCAATAGATTCATTATTAACCATACTAGTTTTGACTTACATTGTAGATGTACCTGCAATTCCAGGATGGTAGTCTACTTAGCCCAATGCCAAAAATGTGCAGGATTTTATATTGGCAAGACAGAGCGAAAACTAAAAGAGCGTATTTACGAACATCAATACGCTATTAGTAAAGGTAAACTAGAAAACGCCCTTGCCAAACGTATCAGCCAGAAAAACGATCATTACTTTAGATTTATGGTGATAGATCAGATAATTGAGAGTAAGAGGGGGGCCCCTTCACATCTATTGTTGGAAGCCTTAGAGTTACGTTGGCAAATCAGATTAAATGCGTATGTAATACCAGGGCTGAATGATAGCTGCTCCATTAGCAGCCTTTTAAAACTTAAAAATCTGTTTAGATAATTGATTTACTTGTCCTGTTTAGTGGTATTTATAGTTTTATAACATTGATTTTAGGATAAACACATATTCCTGCATCCCCTGTTTGTATTGCTTACTTAGCTCAGCTTAATAAGCCTCGAAGATCTGGGTTTATTTTATGTTATTTAGTAAGGTTGCTTTACTTTGAATTATTTCTAGATTTTAATTGTATTAGCAAGCTAATTAATTTTAATCATTCACATCAGGTTGCCTTTATTTGATTGGTTACCTTTGATGAGCCTAGTATTATTTAAGCCTTTTAGTTGTAAGTTTTTATTGTCTGAAGAAGTCTGCATACGTTGGCAGACGAAAAGCGCTTCAAAAAAACTGAAATAAAGACTGTCCTGTTTACTGCCAGTATTGTTTTTGCTGTCTCACACTGCCACGATCCGCTTTTCAGTTTCTTAGAAAAGTACAGATCTCAGGAGGAACAGACAAAAATACATGATGGTAAAATGTGGACATTCTGTGAGGATCTGTACAGTTGAGAGGTATGTCTGTGATATCTCCCACTGCAGAGAAGGCCAGATGCTATGGCCATTTTATTTTTATTTATTTTATTTTATTTTACATTTGCTGACCGGGCTAGTCTAACTGGATATATGTCCATTTTCAGTAGAGGCCCAGGGAGAAAATCTCCACATAAAACAGATAGTTGCAACTACAGATACAGTACACTTTTCAGACAATACAGTTGTTTACATAGCAACTTAGTAATCATGAGAGATAACAAATTAAAAAAAAAAAAGACAAAACAATAATAGAAGAAAAAAAATTATTTAGAAGGGAGTGACACATTCCTATAGTACAAGTTGGATATACATCACAGAAAATAATTATTTACAAGGCAGTGACACATTCATAAAGTCTAAGCTGGGTAAACATCATCATATCCTAGAATAGTTTATAAGAAGGATGGTTATACAGTCTCAAATTAGCTAACTGGTCAGTTTAACAGATGTGTAGGAAGGAGATGGACTTAATGTAGCAGTAAAGAAATTAGTGTTTAGTGCAAGAACATAAGATAACAAAAAGGGGATTCTTAGGCTGGGTTAGTACATGGGAAGACCCAGTGAGTTGTAAGGTATCATTTGAGTTTCTTTTTGAATAGTGGGGTTGAAGAAAGAGATGTGAGTTCACAGTGAAGTAGGTTCCAGTTTTTCCCACAGTGTTAGAGAAAAGTGAATCCCCTGCTTTATTGTTGTTTTTTTTTAATCTGGATACCAATAATTTAGTGTAGATTTGTAAGATTTTTATACGGGGGGATTAGAGTCATGAGTATTGGTGTATTGCTAGGATGATATAGGGTCTTATGGTCAATAATAAGTTGGTGGAATTGAATCTGATTATGCAGCTCCAGCCAACCTATTTGTTTTAGATTTTGACAGTGGTGGGCTCTAAAAGGGGAGCCAGTGGCAAATCTGGCAATGTTATTATAGAAGGTTTCCAGTTTGTTGAGGTTACTTTTAGCTAGATTAGTGTAAATAGGTGAGGCATAGAGGAGAGTTGAGATAAGGTGGGTGTGGGCAATAGTAGTTCTAGCTATGGGAGTAAGGAAGGGTTTAATCTTATAAAGGGAGCCTAGTTTTCTGATTTTATTGTGGAATTGATGAGAGTATCATAGTTAAGGTTGTGGTCTATTGTTACTCCTAGGAATTTGGTGGTAGTGTCAGGAGATATGACAGTGCCATTATTAGATTTGATAATGATGTCAATTGGGATGGACTTTTGTGTGCGAGTAAAAAACAATAATTTTGTCCTTTTGGGGTTAAGGAGGAGGCAGCGCTGTAAGAACAATTTTTCTATTATTTCAAAGACATTTTGGGTTAGGGACTGCAGTTCAGAAGGACCAGTAGCAGAGCATATTAATATGGAGTTGTCTGCATATTGTATGGAAGTAGCTTGAGGGATGTTTACATTTAAATCATTGATAAAAATTGAGAGTAGAAGAGGGTCCAATATAGAACAGGAAGGTTGTTAGATAGATTATTATCCCAAAGCACTGCCTGTTGCCTGTTATCTAAGTAGGACTTGAACCACAGCAATGCCTGTGTATCAAGTGAGAGGGACTTAAGTATATTCAAGAGTAGCTGATGGTTGACCATGTCAAAGGCTTTTGAGAGATCAATAAAGATTGTGGAGGAAAGAGTGTTACTGTTACAGTTTTTGTTAATGTGGTCAGAAAACAATAGGAGGGCAGTGGTGGTGCTGTGGAAAGGCCTAAAGCCATGCTGAGGGTTAGCTAGTAGGCTATTTTGGAGAAGGTGGTCTAACAGTTGATGATGGATGCATTTTTTCCATAATTTTAGCTAAGGGAGAGAGTAAGGCAATCAGACAAAAGTTTGGGAGTTCTGTTGAGTTGCCACCTTTGTGTAGGGAGATTATATGGGAAATTTTCCAAATAGATGGGATGGTTCCTTTTGTTATGGTTCTATTTATTAGGATAGAAATAGGATAGGCTATAACGTTAGCTGCTATTTGCTATTGTAAATATGTGCAGATGTCAGGTATTGCTACGGCCATACCAGTATGTAGGTCCCCACATTGTATTGTGCTGTGGGCCTGGACACTGCTGCTAGTTACGACATATGGGATATTCCTTAATGTGGGCCTTGCCCCATTTCCTTGCCTTTGTGAGGGACATTACAGAGGTGGCAGCCTACAGATTCACATACAGTGGGTGGCAATACATCACAAGACAGGACATGTGGAGACAGCCAACCAACATGGGGGGCATATCCGCAGATTTGTGTACAGATTCTATGTCATTAGTGCTGTTATGCACATGGTGGATTGATAGATTGACAGGGTTTGTGTGGACATGCATTTAGTGTGTGATGTCACAACTCACAATGATATGTCTCTGACATACCTCTCCACTGGCACACTGTCCACAGACAGGCCACATGTCTGCCTGTCATGTTTTGTGCATTCACCAGACAGTTGGTGTCCTTGACAAATCAGTTGTGGACTCTGGGGAATGCAGTCAGTAAATACTCACATCTACTGGTATTACCAATGTCATATTCCACATAAAGGATGTTACAACAAATCCAGTGACATCTGCAACTGTCTCAATGTATGACGGTAGTATGTCCAATCTACCCCTGTGTTTGTGCCTCTGTAGTGATATAGGGGTTGATGCCGAGCTTAGTGAGTGGGGAATGTTATCAAAGGCTTTGGCCAGATCAATGTAGCCTGTATGTGTCACCTTCTCTTCATCCACAGCACAGGTGACTGATGACAAGAGGTTGTGCTGGTGGAGGATATATGCATGCATGCATGCTGCTGTTTATACATTAATGCCTGTACTTCACCAAGGAGCTGAGTGTGAAAAAAAAATGTTTAATCTGATATATGCAGTTTTTGCCTTTGGGCTGTCAATATGTGTGCTTGTGAGAAATTATGTTTACTGGTAGAGTAGCTGCTTAGTTTTTTCTATTTAGTGCCACAGGTGAATTAGTGGTGGCAGGTTTTTAATAAATCAGTCATTGCACTGATTTCTTTTTTTTAGTTTGTTTTAGCAGACGTGTTTCCATATGTAGTGCTTGATTTACAGTGACTACCCATGGTTGAACAACCAGTCACTGTTCACATTTATGATTATTAATTAGATTTTATTGGATAATCATAAACAGGATGTCAGTATATTTGTAATTATGCATATTGACACTAATCTTCTTTCTATAGTCATAAAACATGAACTTTAATTAATATTTCATCAATAATGTATGGAGATATTTCCAGATCATACACCTAGAGATTTATATTGTGACTAAGATATAATAGCACCAATATTCATATAACACAGTGTAATACTGCAGTAACATCCACTGCATGAATGTACTCACAAAACTTTTATAGTTAAGAGAAAGAAGCCAATAGTGATAGAGCACAGAGTAAAGGGCTTGAAGAGCTGTGAGAATAGTGAACAACTGTGATGGACTATTTTCGTTTCAGTAGGGTACATGACATAAAATACATTAATAATTAAGCACACAACATCAGTCAAACATATTGAAACTAGATAGTCATTAATAGAACCCAAGATGATACACCACAGGAGAGTCTCACAGCATTAGAAATATAATATACAGTTTTATGGTAATTATACATGGGGGACTTTGTTTCATTGCCCACGTCCAATTTAGTGGATTGTACAGGCAGCAGTTATGTATAAAAATTGTTTTCTCATTTCAGTGAGAGTTTCAGAGTATTATGTTTAAGGTGAGTATTTGGAGATTATTTCACAGTGAACACAAACTCTCAACCATGAGATGAGCACATACAGGACCAGGATTTCTTAAGATGTTGTTTAAGCAATGGTTTAAAACTCTTGAGTTTATTGGACAGTTTTTTGTATGAGGATACTATTCCAGAGTTTAGCAATGCATTGGGAGTACAGTGAGTCTTCCTCAACATTACTTGACTTGTTTGTGAGTAATAAGAATGTGTTACTAGAACAGAGGTCCCTTGCTTGACAGTAGAGCAGTAATATGTTTTGCAGTGCAGGACTTTTTCTGGATGACGAATGAGTTAGTTGTGAATATGTAGTTATTTAACATTTGTTTACCAGAAAGGTCCAACTGGGTCAGGAACCCATTTTCAGCGTAGGCCTGGGGTAAAAGCTCCAAATGATGCATATAAGTTAAGACAATTTACATGAACAAGATAACAGCAAGTATAAAAGCACACATTAATAAGTAATGAATACTAAATATGTACAGAGGTAGATACAATAAATACAAAATACGTACAGAGAAGTACATACAATAATAAAACATGTACTAGATGGGCAATACTAAATTAAAGTAATGTAGTAGATTGCAAATGTTTATATATATATATATATATATATATATATATATATATATATACTCTATATGTGTGTGTGTGTGTGTGTGTGTGTGTATACATATATATATATATATATATATATATATATATATATATATATATCAGGTAGGATTAAAGTAAAGAGTGAGGGTCAGGCTGAGGGGCAGAATATTAGAAGCAAGTAGATGCTTAGAAGAATAGCAGAGTAGGATAGGAAATTGAAAGTGTAGAACTGTGTAAAGGCTCTTAGTCTAGTATGTTAATGGTTAGTGGATGAAATTCATGTTTTATGGAGAGAAAGGAAAGCTGCTAGAGAGTGAATGGAGTTCACCTGTTAGGGAAAGAGCAGGGGCAGGTCTGATTATGTTAGGTAGTTATGCAGGGGCAGGTCTGATTATGTTAGGTAGTTATGCAGGGGCAGGTCTGATTATGTTAGGTAGTTATGCAGGGGCAGGTCTGAATATGTTAAGTAGTTATGCAGGGGCAGGTCTGATTATGTTAGGTAGTTATGCAGGGGCAGGTCTGAATATGTTAGGTAGTTATGCAGGGGCAGGTCTGATTATGTTAGGTAGTTATGCAGGGGCAGGTCTGATTATGTTAGGTAGTTATGCAGGGGCAGGTCTGATTATGTTAGGTAGTTATGTAGGGGCAGGTCTGAATATATTAGGTAGTTATGCAGGGGCAGGTCTGAATATGTTAGGTAGTTATGCAGGGGCAGGTCTGATTATGTTAGGTAGTTATGCAGGGGCAGGTCTGAATATGTTAGGTAGTTATGCAGGGGCAGGTCTGATTATGTTAAGTAGTTATGCAGGGGCAGGTCTGAATATGTTAAGTAGTAATGCAGGGGCAGGTCTGATTATGTTAGGTAGTTATGCAGGGGCAGGTCTGAATATGTTAGGTAGTTATGCAGGGGCAGGTCTGATTATGTTAGGTAGTTATGCAGGGGCAGGTCTGATTATGTTAGGTAGTTATGCAGGGGCAGGTCTGATTATGTTAGGTAGTTATGTAGGGGCAGGTCTGAATATATTAGGTAGTTATGCAGGGGCAGGTCTGAATATGTTAGGTAGTTATGCAGGGGCAGGTCTGATTATGTTAGGTAGTTATACAGGGGCAGGTCTGATTATGTTAGGTAGTTATGCAGGGGCAGGTCTGATTATGTTAGGTAGTTATGCAGGGGCAGGTCTGAATATGTTAGGTAGTTATGCAGTTCAAGCCAGTTTAATTGCTTTAATCAATGACAATGGCAGGTCCTCTGAAAGAGACTGGTGGCAAGTTTAATTATTTTGTTGTAGCAGGAGGCAAGTTTCTTTCTTTGAGTATTGTTTAAGTTTGTTAGGATATTAGCCGCATATAAGAAAGTTGGCAGTAAGAAGGTGTTGACTATAGTTTTTCTTGTAGCATCTGTTAGGAATCCATTAATCCTATAAAGGGAGCCTAGTTTCTGCTGCATATATTTAATAGTGTGCAGTATATGCTTGTCATATTTGAAATTGTCATCTATTGTAACACCTTGAAATTTACTGTGAGTTGCAATTTCAGTAATAATATTATTTGCTGACTTTATAAAAAAAGATTGCTTTTGATTTTGGCAAATTTTTTTAGGTAAAATCAATAAGTTAGTCTTCTTGGGGTTTAGTAGGGGGTTTGATTCTTTGAGTCAGGTTTCTACAGAGGAGAACACTTTTTGTGTAATGTCCTGGAGCTTATTTATTGTTGAAGCTGCACATATTAATATTGAGTCATCTGTGTACTGAACTAAACTAGCATGGTGAGTGGAGGTGTGGAGGTCATTAAAAAACATATTAAATAGGAGAGGACCCAGGACAGTGTCCTGAGGGACAGCTGTAGTAACTGGTTGAAAGGATGAGTAGATTTGTTGCCATTTGATGGCTTGTTGCTTTCCAGATAGGCAACTAAGTAACCACCACAAGGAATATTGTTAAAGTCCTATTGAGGAGAGTTAAATGAGCAGTTGTTGGTGTGAGACAGTATCAAATGCCTTTGACAAGTCTACGAACATGGTGGACACAAGCAGATCATTGTTTCTATGTTGGTTTAGTATACTGGTAAAATGTAGTAGAGCAGTAGTGGTGCTGTGCTGGGCCTAAAGTCATGTTGTGTTTTTGAGAGCAGGTTATTTGAGGTTAGGTATTGCATCACCTGCATGTGGATACATTTGGAGAGGGGATAGAGAATCACTATTGGTCTGTAGCTATTAAAGTCTGTAGATGTGCTACCTTTGTACAGTGGTACGATATAGGATTTGTTTCCACAGTGATGGGACATATCTTTCTGCTATGGACCTATTAATTAATAATTTCAGTCAGACAACACTTGATAAAATCCAACTCTTATCTGTCCATGATTGAATTCCTATCTATATAAAAAGTTGTTTCATTTTTACTTTATTTTCTTTTGCTGCCTTCCTTCATACTATCTCAGCATTTGTGACCATGTCCATTCAAGTTCTGACTTGTCATCCCCCAAGAGGATCATCCCTGGAACAAGTCAACAACACTGAAAGAAACAGGAACATTTCCACTAATCAGAGTGAGGATCTTTGCTCTTTTTTAATTGAAATTCATGCAGTGTTTGTTTTCCATTTGAAGTACTGGGGATCAATGTATGTGCTCATTTCAACTTTGATACATATCTGACCGACTGTAATGTTCTACTGAAGCAAAGCTTCCCAAACCCAACCAACTTCTACTGTGTCTAGAAAATACAGTCTTACTTTTAAATATCTCCATTTTCTAGAAATGTACTAAATGCTCATAAACAATTGTTTTACCATTACAAAGCTATATTCAGAGTAAAACGCCTTTTAGACTGTCTAAATGTTAAATATAACCAAGCAGTATTGCTTCCTCTTCCATGCACTAGTTACAAATATACTTATGATACTTTCGAATAAGTGAGTCATAAGGGATGGAAAAGCTAGCAAATGTGTGCAAGTTTCTTAGAATTAGGCATATATTTAACAAAATCTGTTCTACTGTTTTGCCACTATTACTGCATTTTTTGGCATGTACACCTTTTATTTATAATTTGCTTATGCTTTGTCAGTTATCATGTTAACTGGGATGTGTTTTATCTTCATTTACTTCTATGTCACTTGATTATATACTCTGAACTGTGTTTCTGAGTGATGATGTTTCCACAGCTTGGTTTGGTTGTGGCTGAAAATAACCCAAGTTTCAGCCCATCTATGATCTACCTAGTTGATAAATAAACAAACATAAATAAATTCAAAATGTCCAACATGCCCTTCACTGCAATGAGTTCAAAATACAGTTTCTGCGACTGGACTATACATCTTTATAATTATGGGTTATTATAAAGCTAGCGGCTCATGAAATACATTGACAAAATGTTGAATTCTGCCCCTGAGCGAGGTGCTTAAGATGCAAACCAGGCCCTAGGATACCTTCTAGCATTTAAATGTCTACAGTGACGATGGAAGTGCTGTAGTCAAATGGTCTCATTCATTGTTCTATTTGCTTCTAGCTTAAATAGATGAAAGATACACAAATATTATTACCAAAAAGTATAAGGACAGCATTTATTATGGAAAGTTCTACATGTCCATTGTAACAATGCACTATGATGTGTGGTAGGGTGCTTGTATGTCTGTATCACAGTGTGCATTCATAGTTCTCTTGTTTTCCTGGTCCCCATACCAAGCAAGTAGCTTAACATGAAGTAGTAATGGGGTGTGTGTGGGGGGGTGAACCACTATTTACAAACTATTTATTTATTGCATTTGTTGACCGAGAAAGACCTACTTGGCACAGAGTCTTGTTTTCACCAGAGGCCTGGGGAGAAAAACTCCATACTGGTAGAAAAGCCTGATTTCCATGTTATATTTTTCACTGGAGTCAGTATGATTGTTCAGATATTTTCTTGCAATTCTCTTATATCTTATAAACAAAGATGTCAATATTCATTTCAAAAAAGTATTTGATGTGGTACACTAAACACAATTCTCAAAAACGTCTTTATCGTGTACAATGTCCTTTAACCTTCGCCACTCCCATCTTTCTGTAAAGGTGTGCCAGAGCTATTTGATAAATCAGTGGCTCACGACAAGTGTTTGTGGCTTTCTAATGTTATATGAGTCTCTGGGAACCTGTATGTCTGCCATTGATATTTTGGGGACTATGATCAGCATTCAAATAAGAAGTCAGCAAAGCTAAGAAGACTGAAGCCATCTGAATGAAAAATCATCTCACCAAAACCCTAAATTAAAGGATGCAAAAAGCAAATGTCTCACTGACTACAAACATAAATCTGAAATCATATAACTGAAAGCAACATTTTGATGTTTTCTGTCAAGCAGCTTGCCCCCTCTCCTTCTTCCACCATACCTGAATAGCTATGTATTCTCACTGGTACTCCTAGACATTCATCTTCACTAGGTCTTCCTCTTGCTTTCTTGGAAGATAGAGCCTAATGGATACCAAATCTTCAAACAGGAGAGAAAAAACCCAGTGAAGTTAGGAGATTGAGAGTGGGAGCCATTAATCTATGTTGGCTGATCAGGATCTTTGCTAGGGGAGTAACATGCAATGTCAGCAATACGCATGTCACATGCATTCACGTGCCGTGTGCTATATGTCTGTCTGTCACCCTTGCATTCTTCAATTGCTATCTGCAAGATCACCATTCTTCATCAGAGATCAAATCCACTCTTTCCCTCAGGACAAAGGGACAGTCCAAGAGCCCCATTAGCCCATTCTTTCAGCCAAATCTCCACAGCCTCAGGCTTATTACTGAAATTAGGTCACTGGTGTCACCATTAAATGCTTCTCTGTGGGCAAGTGGAATGGACTAAATGCAGCATTTTTGAAGAATAGCAAATCCACCTGCACTATCTTTCTACTGACTGGTCTCTCAATTTTCCCACTACCTCACAGCTGCATGCTATCACAATTAACATGGTGACTGACAATGCATAAGCAAATTAGAAATAAAAGGTCTATATGCCAAAAATGCAGTAATGGTAGAAAAATGGTAGAAGAAATATATATATATATATATATATATATATATATATATATATATATATATATATATATATATATATCAGTTAATTATTTTCACACCAAAGTTGCTGAATCTTTGCTGAAAAAAAACAATGACTTTCTAATGAAAAAAAAAGTACACCTATGGCTTGTTCTTTCAGTTCCTTAATTTTTTGATATATATATATATATATATATATATATATATATATCAGTTAGTTATTTTCACACCAAAGTTGCTGAATCTTTGATGAAAAAAAACAATGACTTTCTAATGAAAGAAAAAGTACACCTATGGCTTGTTCTTTCAGTTCCTTAATTTCTGAAATGCTAACCAAGCATATATTACAAATTTTGCTTCACGTCTAGTTTCACAATTTTTCTGAGATATTCTTAGCTTCCCTAGAATCTACGTCATTGATTTCTCTTTTGTTGTGCAAGAGTTGAAATATTTTACTAGTTTCTAACTAAAGTGTGGTTTTAAAATATTAGCCTCACCAAATACTACACAATCTGCATTCAAGAACATCCCTACCACATTTTTTGTGCTTTCTCGTCACTTAGAAAGATTATACTAAGTGGGCATGTAGCCTACACTTAGTGGTAACTTTTGTGAATCCCCCTCATTATTTAAAGCTGCAAGAAAATCAGTAGGAAAACTAAAATTAGGAGGGAGAAGGTGTGAGTTATGCTTTTGTCATCAATTCACTCAGAACAGGGTACACTTAGTGTACACTTAGTGTAGCCATTAATGAATCCCAGAGACAGTCTTTTCATGAATGTGAGGGACTCTTCTGCCAGGTATTCAAATCTTACTGTCAGTCTGGCCATGTCAAATGTACTACATGTATACATTAATAAACAGATAAGTGCATTAGAACACACTGGAACCATGTTTTCTGAGTAATAAAAAATAAAATTCCATTTTCCTAAGCTGACATTTTGGGAATTACACCAGTGATTAAATGTAATTTTCAGTTATTATAGTGATTCAGTTTTAATTTTTAGTGTCCCTATACAAGAAAAATAATTGTAAGTATAGAATATTGGTTAAAACAAATTGATAATTTTTCAAGCTGAAAGCACAAGAAGAAAAATAAAGTTACAGTAAATGAACGTTCTAAACTAAAATTCTGAATTAATTTAAATTTCCATGAAATCTTATGTTTTCCAGAATTTGGATGGTAACAGTCTACATTCTACAATTTTATGGTATTTTCTCAGTAAAATACATAACATTTCCCTGCTAACACATTTTTATATACACAACCCCATTCTCAAAAAGCATTAGACCTAATGCCCAACACTAGACTTACCAGTGTGAACATAGCATACTAGTACTGTACTGGTTAACACTGATGCTTTCTTGTGCCTCAGGATGTGCAGATTGAGAAGCTATAGTCATAATATTGAATGACTTGCTGTATTTCAATGCATGAGGTAGCTGTGTACACAACTGATTTCTGCACATTCACAATTTGATTGGTTAATTACTGGTTGTGAAGCATATATATTTAGGGGTTTGAGTTCATGTTTTGTTTGTCTGATGAAGTTGTATAGTTGACGAAAAACGCAGTAAATAAGTTAAGTATTTTATTTGTGGATTATTCAATAAAGTCAGAGTTCATTTTATTGGTGGCTCAAGGTGCTTTTTTCAGTTTTTGGTACTTGTTTGGAACTTTTTGGCACCTGGTTCCTCTATTTTGTACTGTTATAGTAGACATTATCCAATTGGTCTAAAAGTTACAGGAATGGGAGTTTTTATTTATTTATTTGTTTGTTTGCTTACATTTGTTGACTGAGTAACTCCACTAAACATAAGTGTCCCTTTTCAAGGCTGATCTGTGCGTACCAACCAGTAAAGTGACTTTTCCAGAACCACACAGTAGGCAAATAGAGGTAGAAGGAATCAGACTCTGAATCTTGACTCCAGGAAACTTCCTGTGTGGCTATCATTCCTAGTAGTATTGCAGGGTCATGCTCATATCTACATTCTATACTGCAACTGAAAAATGCAGGACAGTGTCACGCAGTACGAGACTCAAACACTGGACCCTGCCCAGTTTGGGTTCGTGTAGGGCCAATCTTGTCTCCTGAACCTCATTGACTTCTTTGAATCAGTCTCCAGAGCTGTGGACGAGGGTAAGACGGTCCACACAGCCTATCTGGACCTCGCCAAGGCCTTTGACACCATTTTCCACTCTGGAATCATAGATAAACTTACTAAGCTGGTCATAAATCCCTACATCACTCGATGGGTTGCCAGCTGGCTTACTGACAGACTGTAAAAGTAGCCGACTCCAAATCCAGCTCCAGACAAGTGACAAGTAGAGTACCTCAGGGTTCAGTCCTGGGACCGCTCTTTTTTGGCATCTACTTCTCTGAAGTACAGGCTAACACTAAGGGACTCTGGCTAACAAAGTCCGCGGATGACTGCAAATTGGGAGCCATTATTAAATCCCCAAATGATGTGGATATTCTGCAAAAAGGCCTTAAAGAAACAGATGCTTGGTGCCAGAGCCATGGGCTCAAGCTTAATGCCAAGAAATGTATAGTTATCCCCTTTGGGAAAAAACATGTACCCATGAATTACCACATAGGTGGCAGTACACTAAACACTGAAAGTGTGATGAGAGACTTAGGGACATAGGTGGACAGTGGTCTCACCTTCGATAACCACATCACCACAACAGTCAGGAAATCCTTCTATGTGGCACACCTCATCACTAAGGTCTTTTCATCTAGAAAAAAGGTCATTGTCCCACTGTACTCATCCCACATTAGACCCATTATAGAGTACAATGCCCCATTTGGTATGTACCTCATAAGACATCTGCAACAGCTGGAAAGGCCACAGAAATACCTCACTAAAAGAATCACAGGCCTAAAGCAAATGCCCTATGCTGACCATCTAAAAAAACTCCAGCTATACTCTGTGGTATATCGTCTACTCAGAGGCGATCTCTGCTTAACATATAAGGCCATGACAAACCCTGAGCTGTTGGACATTCTCCACTTAAAGAAATCACAATCTCTCAGAGCCACACACTCCAGGGACCTAAACCTTGTCATCACAATGAACAAAACATGCTGGAGGGACAGGTTCCTGACCAAGAGACTTCCTATAGTCTGGAATAGACTGTCCATACATGCCAAGGAGAGCACCTCCTTGGCCCTCTTCAAAAGGAACCTTGATGATTGGGTGGGAGATAGGAAATTCACCCCAGGGATCACGTCAGTTGCCCTGCTAGATGGGGGTCCAGGGAAGTAAATATTGTGAGAAGAAATATCTGGGAATTGTTATGGCTAGGCTTGTAAAGGCCTAGTACCAACCTATGAACCTATAAATGTGACCTTCACATTGTACAGTAGTACTTTGGCCTAGACAAGTGCCACTGTTAGGTCTGTGTTCACCTTTCTGCAATATCTGTAACAAAATAATATATAGCTTGAGCCCACTACTCTGGGTTTGCTTGCTCGGTGTTTGTCTGTATTGTAATAAAATAAAAGTGGCTAAAAAAAACAAAATAATTAACTTTTAATGAAAAACAAACATAAAATACAAACAAGCAAGCAACTGGTAAGCGTTTTCATTTTAAATAAGAACTTCTCCAGACCTAGTTGCACTAACAAACAAACATTTCTATATATAAAAGTAATTAATCACATGACAAATTAATTATAATGATTTAACCCTTTCCTCTTCAGAACAGTTTTAAAATTCTCCCTATCAATTATTCCTGAGTAGACACAGGCATTAAACCTTACCTGCCAACAATATTCCTTCCAGTTCAACTCATCTCAAGCAGCCCGTCTTGTATCATAATTATAAACTTGATCATATGGTAATAAATAAATGATAGGGAGAATTTTAAAGCTATTCGGAAGAGGAAAGGGATAAATCATTGTAATTAACTTGTCATTTGATTAATTACTTTTATATATAGAAGTACTTGTTTGTTAGTGCAACTAGGTCTGGAGAAGTTCTTATTTAGAATGAAAGCACTTACCAGTTGCTTGCTTGTTTGTATTTTATGTTTGTTTTTCATTAAAAGTTCATTATTTGGGTTTTTAGCCAGTTTTATTTTATTATATTTCACTGCATACAGGATTTATTGAGTAATTTGTTTGTTTATTGTCGGTATTGTGTTCAGAGTATCAAGTGGCACAGTAAAACAGTCGATACTTACATTGGTGTCTCAGCATATATAATTCATAATTGTCCCATTGTTCCTACATTTTTCATTCACACTGTCCACAAATATGGCTTACAATATAGGGTAAGTGTTACCTACTACAAACCACTAAAGTAATACGATTTTAAATAACACAAGCACCTATATTCCATCAACATATACATTTAGCTGAATTTAGTTTATACTCAAAAGTCACAAATTGTTATTTTGGTATTTTATAAAATCTCCAAGACTGTTTGGCTTTTTTCTCTGCAAAACTACACAGCACAGCTTCAAACTGTAATGCCAGTTGGAAAACTACGATTTTGTCTCTGTAGAAAATTTTAAAAAGCAACTTTGCGTGAATGGTTAGTGTGGCTGCACTGTTTACTGTGTACCTTGCTGCTGTACATGTGAACATGTCAATTCATGTTGTGTGTATGTAAGAGTGCATGTGTGTCTGTATGGCAGTCTGTGTGTAGGCATAGGTACATATGTGTGTGTATGTGGGTTGTGTGGGTACATGTGTTCAAGCATGTTGTGTGTATGCCTGTCTGTATGTCTACCTGGAGGTGTGTATGCATAGGTGTGTGTGTGTGTGTGTGTGTGTGTGTGTGTGTGTGTGTGTGTGTGTGTGTGTGTGTGTGTGTGTGTGTGTGCATGCGTGCGTGTGTGTGTGTGTGTGTGTGTGTGTGTGTGTGTGTGTGTGTGTGTGTGTGTGTGTGTGAGAGACAGTGGTAGTGGGGCTCATTCATATTATTGCAATGCTATTTCCAGTTGTTTGGAAAGGTACATGCATATTGCTGTTTTGCTGCTGGATTATGTCTTACTTTATGCTGGGGTAAGGTACATTTTCATAACACTTATATGTTATTTCCATCTGTTTGGTGGATGAAAGGCACATGCTTTTTTTTGGCATCTATTTCTCTGAAATAGACGCAATTGCTGAAGTGTTATGTCTGACTAAGTTTGCAGATGATTGCAAACTAGTTGTTATCACTGACTCCCCTGCAGACACTAGCATTCTTCAAGAAGTTCTGTTTTTCATTAACAGATGGTACCAAAGCCATGGGTTTAAACTCAATGGTAACAAATGCAAAATTGTACCCTTTGGGAAGTCAACCATATGGGCTAATTACCATGTTGATAATATGCCCCTAAGAGTTGACCCAGTGGTCAGGGATCTGAGTTGTCATGTAGACAGTAGCTTTATATTTGACAACAATGTGACCATTGTAGTGAGTAACTCCCTTTACATTGTGCAAATTATAAGTAAGGGCATGGTATCTAGGTCCAAAGAGGTCATTATCCCACAGTACTCCACCATTATCAGATCAGTCATACAGTACAATACTCCCTTTGGTGCATACCTGACCAGATATATCCAGCAACTAGAGCAACCTCAGAGGTTCCTCACAAAAAGCATACAAGGAGTAACAAACCTGCCTTATGCAGAGTGCCTTAAAGCCCTTTCCTTCTACTGAATATCCTATAGATTGCTGAGAGGTGATCTATGCCTGGCTTATAAGGCATCTGCAAATCCCACATACATATTCATAAGTCAAAGAGTACCAGAAATACAAGATCTAGGGACCTGCATTTTGTCTGTGACTTAAGCAGGTTAAGGAGGTTGTAAGCAGATTGGTATTGGTCCCAGACACTGTTCCCCCATGGAACAGGCTTCCGATCCACATGAAGCTGAGTTACTATTGAGTACTACTATACTATACTTACTATACTATACTATACTATACTACTGAGACAAGTGGATGGGGAATAATAATTTTACACTAGACCTGGCAGCCATGTCCCTTATGGACAGAGGTAGCTTATAAATGTCTTGTCCTCAATGCTCTGTTTGGATTCAGGGCATCATTATTCTTTGGGGAAAACATGGCTAGGCTTAGAAAGGCATCCCTGGGGCATTAACCTAGTCACAATCTATGAATCTATGAATCTGTGCATAGTGCTACAGTCTAGTTAGCCGCTGCTTCTTGTGGTGAAGGTTGTAAGCAGATTGCTATCGGTCTGGACCATGAACAAGAACAAATGAGAATATGATGGTGATAATGAGCCACTACAACTGTTCTGACAATACATGCTTATTAGTGGTATGTGCTCCCATGCTGTTGAGCAGCATATGCATAATGATATTCTGAGCTTCTCTGCTGTGAAGGGGGAGGTGCACATGCATAGGTGCCTACTTGGTGATTGTCAGGAACACATGCATAATGTAGTCTAGTACTTTCCTACTATTTAGGGGAATGAATTGCATGCATAATGGCAAGAGAAGGTTACATACTATCACATAGGTGGTTCCAGGCACATTACGTAACATTTCAATGAGCGGAACTCACTTAAAGTTTCAGGTCAGATGAAATTAACTGACAAATGCTTCACCAAGCAAACAAAGCAAAAAAATATACACACAGACACACACACACACACACACACACACACACACACACACACACACACACACACACACACACATATATGCACATAAATATATATTCAGCACTGGAGGAAACATCCCTGCAGCACTCCTTATGTGTGTATGTATCTATAGCTATGTGTATCTATCTATCTATCTATCTTTCTATCTATCTATGTATATGTATAAATACATTTGTGTTTGTGTGTGTGTGTGTGTGTGTTGTATGTGTGTGTGTGTGTGTGTGTATATATATATATATATATATATATATATATATATATATATATATATATATATATATATATATATATAACACTCAGCAACATACCAAATGGCAACTAATCAAGCACAACTTGTCAATCAGCAGCTGATCAAAAAAAAAACATGTAAAAACAGCGTCTTTTTTTTTTTTTTTTTGTCAGGGGAACAAGCTGCCCTGCACCCCCACACCCCCTTCTAATTACATATATCTACTCTGAAATTGCACTACAATGATTAAGGACAAATTTCCCCTTGCACAAAACAACTGTCACCACATACGATCAGCTGATTTTTGTCCAGCTGTGCCAGCAGTTTTCGATGTTCAACAAGTTGCCATTCAACAACTTGTTGTACACCTAGTAAAAAAATAAATATCCTACTCACACTAAAGACGTTTTCAGGTCAAGCAAAGCAAAAACTGTAGAAAATCTTGGAGCAGCACCATGGCTATGGCTGTATGAAGACACAAAGGCTTGAAAGCAAATGTAATTTAATTTCATACAAATAAAATAAAAGGCCTGAGTACAAAGATGAGCGCTTTAGGTGAGACTTCGCCTTCTTCAGATCATATAAAACAAAGGTCCATACTGGTTAAAATTACAGTAATTGACCAATCATATCTATTGCAGTTGACACACCTTCAAAAAAATGAACAAATCAAAAATCCAGTCTTAAAACCAGAAAATATGATGACAGAGAACATATCTAACCAATCCTAAACTAGGAAAAGTTCTAATAACCAATGAAAGGAGTTCATTAAAATCAAAGTATACTGTAGAAATCTTGTGCAGATTCCAATTATATCCATGGCCGGCCTTAGGCATAGGCGAACTAGGCGACCGCCTAGGGCGCCGTGCAGGCCGGCCTCAAAAGGGCGCAATTCACGGACCAGAGTTCTGTTGTGACAACCCCTACCTGGAAATGCCGAACAGACAACAACATTTCTTTTTTTTTTTTTTATTTCACCGCCGCTGCCCTAAAGACTACAATTGCGCCCTACCCAGCATCAGAAGGGCGCAATTTACGGAGCGAAGTTCTGTTGTGATGACCCCTAACCTGGAAAAGCCGAACAAACAACAACGTTTCTTTTTTTTTTTTAATTTCACCGCCGCTGCCCTAAAGAATACAATTGCGCCCTCCCCAGCAACAGAAGGGTGCAATTTATGGAGCAGAGTTCTGTTGTGACGACCCCTAACCTGGAAAAGCCGAACAGACAACAATGTTTCTTTTTTTTTTTTAATTTCACCGCCACTGCCCTAAAGACTACAATTGCGCCCTCCCCAGCATCAGAAGGGCACAATTTATGGAGCGGAGTTCTGCTGTGATGATTCCTAACTGGGCAAGAGGAACAACAGCAACAAAATTTTTTTTTTCTTTCACTGCCAGCGCCAAGAGTGAGAGACTAACTAGGTAGCCTAGCAATGCCCTCCCCCAGTGAAGCCCCCGCCTTTAGCCATGTCCTGTCACTCATTGCCTCCCCCTGCATGACGTACATGCAGGAGGTGATGCAAGTGGCTGCTGTTATTGAGCATTATTTATACAGACCTATCAGTGGTGATTTCACACCACTGACATCACGGCCACTGAGCCAATAAGAGTATATAAAGGGCTAACTCCCGCCTCTCATTCCTTCCTTCCTTGACGAGCTGAGAGGCGGGAGCAGCTGTTTGTTATCGTGAAAGTTTTATTTTGGGACTTAGTGGACGTGTTTGCTGGGTTTTGAGTTGGAGTTCTTCCACGTGGGCTACTATAGAAGGAACCAAGTGTGTTTTGGGTTAGAAGAAGGCCATCCTTTTGGCTTATTATTTGAATTTCGGTGGCTAGAGGTAAGTGAAGGATTGGGGTGTGGGGATTTATTATATTTGTGCAAGGTTTTTTTTTTTTTTTTTTTTTTTTTTTTTTTATGTTTTTCTTTTTTTTCTTTTGTTTATGTAGAAAAAGCAGGGACCAGGGAAGCATGTAACTGTATTCTTTTAAAGAAGCAGGGCAGCGCTTGGGATTTATATAATTGTGAAGGAAGCAGGCAAGGTTTTTTTTTTTTTTTTTTTATGTTTGTGTGTGGAAAAAACAGGGTCAGGGAAGCATGTAATTGTGTTCTTTTAAAGAAGCAGGGCAGCGCTTGGGATTTATTTGTGAAGGAAGCAGGCAAGGTTTTTTTTTTTTTTTTTTTTTTTTTTTGTATATTTGTGTGCAGAAAAAGCAGGGGCCAGGGAAGCATGTAATTGTGTGTGATTTGAAAGAAGCAGGGCAGCGCTTGGGATTTGTATTTGTGAAGGAAGCAGGCAAGCACTTTTTTACCATGTGTTTGTGAAAAAAGCAGGGGCCAGGGAAGCATGTAATTGTGTGATTGAATTGATTACTTTGGTGGAAGCAGGCAAGCATTTTTTTACCATGTGTTTGTGAAAAAAGCAGGGGCCAGGGAAACATGTAATTGTGTGAATTGATTACTTTGGTCAGTGTCCAATTTAAGGTTAAAGTATGTTTAGCCATAGTAACAAGGGTTAGAGTAACTAATATTAGTATGTGAGTGTCCAGTTTAAGGTTAAGTATGCTTAATTTCTACTCATGGATTTTTCCCCCTGTTTTCAGGAATATTTTGATTGGTTCACTCTGGGTGCCCTTGTTTAGTTCACTTTGTTAGTATTGTTTCACAGCGCATAGTTTCTTGGTACTCAATTTTAGCATGTATTAGTGGTTTTCATTGCCAATGTTCCCGAGTGGTTCTGCCCTGTCTGTTTGTTGCGTACACCTTAATGGGACCTGTGGACTTGTTTTGTTATATAGAGTTGAGTATATTGGTTTTTAAATGCAGTATATTTCTCCTGCACCGTACTTATGTTTGAAAAAGGGAATTTACACAATACTCATGTTCGGTTAGTCCATAGCTATCAAGACTCTGAATTGAGGAGAAGCAGGGCCAGGTAAGGGGATGCTGTTAATGACCCCTCTATAGTGCTATTTAAATATAGGCTGTTTGTGTATAAACGTGGTTAATTGTACAGGCAGAATTTTGTGCAAGTTAATGTCTGTTAATGTGCAGGGCCAGGTAAGGGGATGCTGTTAATGACCCCTCTATAGTGCTATTTAAATATAGGCTGTTTGTCTATAAACGTGGTTAATTGTACAGGTATTATTTTGTGCAAGTCAATGTCTGTTAATGTGTTGGGTTCTACAGCAATAACTACATAAGAAGCTGGCTTGAGGCAGTTCTATTTTAGCTTGTGTGCTTGTGTATTACCTGATAACAATTTTGTTTCTGTTTTTTTTGATTAAGTGAAATATAATGCAGGCTTTTTTGCATGGTACAAGGACTGTGAGGAAAATAGAACTATTAGAATGTTTCATGAAGTTAGCTTTTTGCTTTATTTCATTTCACCCATTGTTTAACCATAGTAACCTATTTGACTGAACAGATTTCTGCTTTGATTTTTGTGATGTACTTGATTTTTTTTTTACTGCAGATCAGTAGTATGTGAAAGCATGTTTGATAGCAGCATAAGCATTGCTAGTGCATCATTTTGAAGGCATATTTGTGGTGACTTTACCTTCTGATTTTGTCAAATGCTATATAACTCTCGCTCACCTTTTTGCTGTTGGGCAATGCAGTTTTACATGGCTGAGTTTCTTTTGTGTTACATTTTGGTGTCTCAGTTTACTGTCAGTTTAATGAGCAGTGGCAAATTAAATGTCGCAATGTGGGCGCTCGGGGAAACAAAGTTGAGTGAGCATGCATGCACTGGAAGTTTGTGTTAGTTTCTTAACTCTCTCTGAACTGCATTTGAATGCAGATTTGTACTTCTACTACCATAGTTGCAGTGCAGATGTTTAGTATTTATGGCTTGTCTTGCACTGCTGCATTTTTTGTTTGAGTTGCTAACACTCAGAGAAATGTTTTAAGTTGTTGGCTGCTGTGAGAATGACGTTACTAGTTGGTTGCTGAGAGAATGACGTTACTAATTGTAAACGTAGAGAAAGTGTGCAATGGTTATATACCACAGTGCCTCGCTATTTAGCTGTAATTTTCCTTTTGAAAATGTGTAGGACAGTTCAGTGCAGTTACCTGCAAAGGTATTTGGTGGTGTAGGTTTTTTCTCGCCTGCTGCTGAAGTTCAGAATACCTATTGATTAAAACATGTAGGAAGAAATAATTGAATTTACTTGGCATTCTTGCCATAGTGGAGGAATAACAGTGTGAGTGATGGACTCTATGTACAATAGCAGTGACCTTTGTAAACATGGTGTGATTTATTTCTACTGCTTCAGTGTGACTTTCTAACAATACATCAAAAACGTGAATTTGTTTTCAGTTTGCAGTACACTGATCTCACATCAAAAATGTAAATTGCATGGTAATATGATTTAACATCAAGTAATTCGTGTGCTGGTTTATATTTAAATATTTTGTAGTACAAGTGAAAGAAGCAATTGTGGCTGTCTTAATAGGTCCTATCTAAGGAGCAGACTGTGCTATAATATCTCAAGGAGATGTTGTACTGGCAGTAACAATCATATTATAGGGAGGTTCTCCAGTGGACTTGTATAAGTGACTTAGGATTGTCTGTGGGGAGCATCAATGGTGTCATGTTTTTTTTGTAGCGTAACATACAGTATGTTTACATTAATGTTTCGTCCTTCATAGATCATTCAGATACTGGTTACCTTGAACTTGATTGGAACCAACTGAAATATTTGGAAGCTTCAAGTGCTCCAATGAATACCGCATCCTCTGCCATGAATACCGCATCCTCTGCATCTGTGAATCGGTAAACACTTCCATGATAACTGAATAGCATTCCTGTTGCCTTAAATTGTAGGCACGATCTGTGTGGACAGTAAATTAGATGAAATTGAGACATGTCATCACTTTATAAACCAGTACAGTAATAGCATTCCAAATGTTTACAAATGGATAGAATGAGCCGGGGGGTAAATGTGCTCAATGTATGCAAGCTGTAGTTCCAGATGACTGATTCTTGATTTGAATTTGCTGTCTAGTGGCAGAAATTGACAAGCCTGTACAGTGGTCTGGTGTTGTATAGTGTAATTTTGTATAGTATAAAGTTGGCTCTAATACAGCCAGCTGTAGTTGCAAGGTCTAGTTGGGTGAATTGCAAGACTTGGGTGGGTAGGCAGCTCTAAGAATTGAGGGAGTTTATGAACATTGCATTTTCCTTTCCTAACATTTGAATTTCCAAAATTTATTTTTAACAGACAGCCTGGAAAAGGTCCAAAGAAGCTTTCTGGTGCAGCAAATAGAAAAAGAAAGGCTCAGAGAGAATTGCAAGTGGCTAGTTTACGTGTTTCAGTGATACGATTTATGCAGTCTAGTCAGACATTAGACAGCAGTCAGTGGCAAGACAGTGAAATGCTTCAAGAGGCAGATTTCCCTGAGGTGCCAAGCAGTCCTTCCAGACCAGGTGAAAGTGACAGTTCTTGCCAAGGTCCCAGCGATGCTTGCTGTATGGTAGATGTTGAGAATACTGGTACTGGATGTGCAGATAATGAATCTGAGTCAGAGGTGTGTGATAATGGCTCTGACCTTGCAGGTGACAGAGAGTGTGGAGCTCAGTCAGTGTCTGGGGCATCCATTGACTCTATTCCTGTGTGGTCAGAGCTAGGAGCAGCTCATTTATCTGACTAACTAGATGTATGTGAGGCGGAAAGTAAGGAAGTAGATCCAGTAACACACGGGGAAGTCTATAGTGACCCTGGTAAATGGCCAGATCCCGTGGATGATAAAGTTCGCTGTCTGTTAAGTGCTGCAGGGCCTGTTCAGATAATGAATCACAGTTTCCCCTATGATGATCACCATAGAAGATTCAATCCCATCTTTTATAATAAACGACTTACAAATGGTGAGACAGTCAGAAGGTCTTGGCTGGTGTATTCCGAAAGTAGTGACTTAGTATTTTGTTTTTGCTGCAAACTCTTTAGCAGTACTCATTTAGTTGCCCTGTCTAGTACAGGAACATGTGACTGGAAAAATTTGGGGCAAAAGCTTATAGAACATGAGCGGTCAGTGAAACATAAAGAAGCTGCTGCTAAGTGGAGTGACTTGCACTTGAAGCTTAAGAATAGCTCCACCATTGATCACCACCATGAGAACATGATTAAGTCTGAGAGAGAATACTGGAGAAATGTTCTGGAAAGACTGCTAGCAATCTGTTAGTACTTGTCCCAACATAACTTGGCATTTAGGGGTAGTGAGGATTGACTCTTTACAAGTAGTAATGGTAACTTCCTCGGGTTAGTGCAGCTGTTGGGCAAGTTTGATCCAGTAATACAAGAGCATCTTCGTCGTGTCAGTAATGCCAAGATCCATGATCACTACTTGGGGAAAACCATTCAGAATGAGTTGATAATGCTAATGTCAAAGTCTGTCAGAGACACTATTTTGCAAAAGATAACCGATGCAAAGTACTATTCCATTATATTGGATTGCACTCCTGACTGCAGTCATCAGAAACAGATGTCACTGACTGTCCGTATTGCTGAATGCAATGAAAGTGTGGAAGTTAAGGAGTATTTCTTGTCCTTCCTCCAGGTTACTGAGACTACTGGTGGTTTTCTGACAGACATTGTATTAAATTAACTCAAAAGTTTGGGAGTTCCCCTCGAAAACTGCAGAGGCCAGGGTTATAACAATGGCTCTAATATGAAGGAGAAACATTCTGGTGTTCAGGCCGGAATCTTGGCCTTAAATCCTTGTGCATTTTTTGTACCCTGTGGCTGTCATAATCTCAGTCTAGTAATTGGTGATGCTGCAAAGTCTTCACTAGATGCTGTTTCATTCTTTGGTAATCTGCAACGAATGTACACTGTTTACATCCTCTACTCAGAAGTACAAAATATTTCGGGATAATGTGTCAGGCCTAACTGTAAAGCCACTGTGTGAGACCAGGTGGGAGTGTAGGGTAGAAAGTGTGAAAGCAGTGAGATACCAAGTGGGTGCAGTTTATGATGCCTGGGTTTCAGTGGCAGAAGTTACAAAAGGGAAGGATCCTAAGGCATATTCAGAAGCAGCATCACTAAGCAGTACAATGAAAAGTGCTAAGTTTTTAATAGTGCTGGTAGTCTGGTATGATGTATTAGTAAAGGTTGGACAAGTCAGTAAACTTTTGCAAAGCTCATCCATGCAAATTGATCAGGCAGTAATTCTGCTTGAAGAACTGAAAAGGTTTTTAACAGAATACAGGACCACAGGGTACGAACAGGCAAAAGTGACTGCTACTGAGCTAGCTGAAGAACTGGAGGTAGAACTCAAGTTTCCTGGTGCAGATGAGGTGAGACCCAGGAAAAAGAGGAAGCTTTTTGATTATGAAGCTGATGATGAGTGTCTAGTCCTGAACAGAATTTTAAAGTCCACTTTTTTAACTCTCTTGTTGATGTTGCACTGTCATCTGTGCAGGACAGGTTCACGCAACTTGCAGCTCACAGTGCTACTTTTGGCTTCCTCTACAACATACAAGACCTCTCTACTGTTTCTGATGATAAGCTATTGCAGCTCTGTAAAGACTTGCAGAATTTTTTAACCCACAATGACTCTGCTGATATCGATGCAGTAGAGCTGTATGAGGAATTAAAAACCCTTTGCCACATTATTCCAAAGGGATTATCAGCACTGGATGTCCTTAATGTAATGAAAAAGCGAGGGTTAGTGGAGATATTCCCACAAGTAGTGGTAGCTCTACGCATTTTGTTGACTCTGCCAGTGACAGTTGCATCTGGGGAGAGAAGCTTCTCCAAACTCAAACTAATCAAAACATACTTAAGAAGTACTATGCTACAGGATAGACTTGTGGGCTTGGCTATGATTTCTATTAATAATGAAATATCTTGCCAGATGGACTCTGCTGATATAATTGATAGATTTGCTCAGTGCAAGGCAAGATAAGTGCGGTTTTAGAAAGTTGCTAGGTATGAATAACAGTGTGCACATTTTGTATGACTTGCTTACAGTTGTAAGCAGAAGGCACAACAGTTCTGTAGTATGTGAGTTCCTGTAGGGAAGCACTACAGTGGAGTTGGCAGGTAAGCACCAAGTATGGTCAGCTATGCACTTCTATATTGTAACTTACCTGAGTGGGTATAGCAAAGCTGACCATGTTTTTTGCATGTGTACTGAAGGTATAGCTGCCTACTGCCAATAGAGTCATTGCCAGTCTTTGATCAATTATCTCACAATGGTACAGTTTAACATGAATTGTGACAAGCCTACTGTTTTTAAGTGACTCTAGTAGAAATGACAGTTTGAAAAGCATAACATTTCACTGAAACATTGCATATAGAAATGTCACTGACTGTCTGTATTGCTGAATGCAATGAAACTGGAAGGAAATGTGTACTTTTCTCCTTCCTCCAGGCTACTGAGACTGCTGCTGGCTTTCTCAGTGACATTGTGTTAAATGAACTGAAGTTGGGGAGATCACAAAACTGCAGTGGCCAGGGTTATGACAATGGCTGTTAATATGAAAGGAAACTGTGCAGGCAAGAATTTTGTCTTTACATCCACATGCATTTCTTGTACCCTGTGGCTGTCACACAATCTCAGTCTAGTAATTGCTGATGCAAACTTTTCAGTAGATGCTGTTTCATTCTTTGGTAATCTGCAATGAATGTACACTTTTTATATTATAACTCTAGTACAAAGTATTTTGCCATGTGTCGGGTCTAACTGTAAAGCCACTTGGACCAGGTTGAAGTGTAGGGAGAGTGCCAAAGCAGTGTGATGGGTGTAACTGTAAAGCCACTTGGACCAGGGTCAAGTGTAGGGAGAGTGTCAAAGCAGTGTAATCTGAAGTGGGTGCACTTTGCAATGCCTTGGTTTCAGTGGCAGAACTTAAAAAGGCAAGGATCCTAAGGCATATCTGAAGCAGCATTGCTGAGCAGTACAAGAAGTGTTAAGTTTTAATAGCACTGGTGGTCTGGTATGATGCATTAGTAGGTTGAACAAGTCAGTAACCATTTGCAAAGCTCTTCCATGCAAATTATCAAGCAGTGATTTGCTTGATGAACTGAAAAGGCTTTTAACAGAATACAGGGCAGCAAGGTAAAAATGGCAAATGCAACTTTTTGATTGAAAAATTGGATTGAAGGTTCCTGGTGCAGAGCAGATGACACCCAGGAAAGAGGCTTTTTGGTTATGCACTAAATGATTGTAATTAGTCCTGAACAGAATTTTAAAGTCAACTTTCAACACTCTTGTTGTTGCACTGTCATCTGTGAAGGACAGGTTCACTCTGCTCACAGCTCACACTGCTACTTTTGGCTTCCTCAACACACAGGAACTCTTGGTAGTTACTGAAGATAAATTGTCTGTTAACCCACTTTGCATTTACTGATATTGATGCAGTACAGCTGTATGAGGAATTAAACACTGATAATCCCTTTGGAGTAATGTCAGTGCTGGAGGTCCATAAACGCGTATTTGTCGACGTCTTACTAGATGTAGTGCTGCGCATTTTGTTGACACTGCATGTGACAGTTGCATCTGGGGAGTGAAGTTTCTCCAAACAAGTACTATGTTACAAGGTAAACTTGTTGGATTGGCTATGATCTGAATTAATAATTGCTCTTGCTAGATGTTATATGCTGATATAACTGTTTTGCTCATTACAAGGCATGAAACTTACAGCTTTTGTAAGTAGCTAGGTAGAGACTGAACAGTGTGCAAAGTATGCATGATTTCACATCTGATGTACCCTGTAGTGTGATCAGGAGTGGCCTTAGGTCAACTGGTGCCCTAGGCAAAAGGGCTCCACGGCGCCCCCCACCACACTACCTGGTGCCCCCATTCTTGTCTTACTACACTAAATAAATACTGGAAAAGCACCCCTGCTAGAGCAGCGCCCTAGGCGGCCACCTAGTTGGCCTATGCCTAAGGCCGGCTATGAGTGTGATCCTACAGCACAAGGCATAATACTTTTCAATGCCAGAGTTCCTGTAGGGCAGCAGCACAAAGTACTGTCAACTAGACACTGTTCTGTACTACTGTAACTGGCTTACTTGATGAACTGAAAAGTATTTTAACATAATACAGGGCCACAAGGTACAAAATGGCAAAAGTAACTACCACTGAGCTAGCTGAAGCACTGGAGGTAGAATTCCAGTTTCCTGGTGCAGATGAGGTGAGACCCAGGAAAGCGGAGGCTTTTCTGTTATCAACCAAATGACTTAGTCCTGAACAGAATAAAGTCAACTTTCAACACTCGTGTTGATGTTGCAGTCATCTGTGAAGGACAGGTTCACTCAACGTCCAGCTCAGTGCTACTTTTGGCTTCCTCTACAACATACAGGAACTCTTGGTAGTTACTGAACATATTTCAGTTCTGTCCGTTAACCCAGATGGAATCTGCTGATATTGATGCAGTACAGCTGTATGAGGAATTAAACACTTTATCGCATTACTCCAAAGGGATTATCAGTGCTCGATGTCAATGTAATAAAGCGCATATTACTTAAGATTTTCCCACATTTTGTTGACACTGCTAATGACAGTTGCATCAGGAGAGAAGCTTCTCCAAACTACAACTAACATATTTAAGTACTATGTGACAAGATAGACTTGTGGCCTTGGCTATGATCTCAATGAATGAGGTATCTTGCTAGATAGACTATGGTGATATAATTGATTTGCACAGTGCAAGGCACGATAAGTGCAGCTTTAGTAAGTAGCTAGGTAGGTAATGAATAGAGTGCAAATTATGCATGATTTCACGTCTGATTTACCCTGTAGTTGAGATTTTACAGTGTAAGGCATAATTTTGCAGTATGACAGAGTTCCTGTAGGGAAGCTCAGAGTACTGTCAGTTGTGCACTTCTCTACTACTGTGACTGGCTAACCTGAATGGCTATAACAAAGTCAAACCCTGCTCTTGCATCTGCTAATGTTTCAGGGAATTGGTTATGGCTAGGCTTGTATAGACCCTAGGGCCAATCTTAGGCTCATTGTGTAGTTGTATAATGCCAACAGGGTCAGTGCCAGTCTTTAATAAATTACCAGACAATGATACACTTATCTTTCAGAGGAAATGTGCCAACAGAAATCTCTAAGACTGCAGTAGACATGACAGTTTGTACAAGTGTAACATTTCACTGTGAAACATTGCATATAGAAATGTACATCAAATGGCAGCAGGGGAATAAAACCAAACTATTACAATGTCTGAAGCATGAACCAGCTAAATGAAAGTGTCTTCAAATTACTCAAGTGTACCTGACAGTTTGGCAATTTAAACATTTTAAGTCACACATTACATAGAAATGTGTCTAGTAGCCAGCAATGAAATTAAATCTGACTATTTCAATGTCTTTAACATGAACTCTGCCTAACCTTTTCAAAATTGCTCAAGCAGACCAGACACTTTTTTTGTTCACGTTACACATTTATTGTGAAGTATTGCATATAGAAATGCATGAATAGCAGCAGATGAAATGTGACAAATTTTGATGTCTAACATGAAGTGCACCAACTGAAATCTAATGTCTTCAACTTAAGTGGACCTGACAGTTTGTACAAGTTCAACACTTTTTACTGTTTAACACTGCATTTAGAAATGTACATCTAATAGCCAGCAAAGGAATACTTGAATGACAATTGTTGACATGAAGGGTGTCACTTCAAGTGGACGTCACACATTTCATTGTGAAACATGTACATATAGAAATGTACATCTAATGGCAGCAGTGGAATAAAACAATGTCAAGCATGAACTGAACCAGCTAAATGAATGTCTTACAGTTATTCATGTGGACCTGACACTTTGCAAGTTAAACATTTTAACTGTCAAATACTGCATATGGAAATGTCTGGTAGCCAGCAATTAAATAAAATCTGACTATTTCAATGTCTAGCATTAATAGTGCCAACTGAAACCCAATGTTTTAAATCAAGCAGACTGGACAGTTTGTACAAGTGAAACACTTTTTATTGTTGAAGACTGCATTTGGAAATGTTCACCTGGTAGCCAGCAAATGAATAATTAAATGACAATTTCCAATGTCTTTCACATGAAGTGACAATTACAAGTGTCAAACATTGCATATAGAACTGTACATGTAATGGGACAGCAATGCAATAAAGTCATCTGACAATCATAAAATTGGAGTATGAACTGTATAAAGTAAATGTCTAGTAGCCAGCAATGAAATAAAATCTGACTATTTCAATGTCTCTAGCATTAATTGTGCCAACTGAAACTTGTTTTCAAATTGGTCAACCAGACCTGACAGTTTGTACAAATGCAAAATTTTACTGCCAAAGATTGCATATAAAAATGTACTTGATAAGTAATGGAATAAATCATTTGACAATATCAATATCTCTTGTCTTAAATATGCCTTCAAATTACTTGAGTGGACCTGATAGCTGAAAGTAGTACACTGCTGTTTAAAACTGAATTTAAAGGTCCCACATCCATCTGCAACCCATAATGGATAAACACTGCTAATACAATTCTGAAATCTGCTTGGTGTTAAGTTGTTTGCAAAATTCAAGAAGTCACTGATTGTAGTAACACTGCTTTCCTTTTTGGCCTCTGGGTCAGCATACAGCTGCAGCGCCACCACATCACAATATGCAGCTGTCTGAAGTATGTAGACTTGATGGCTGACCTGTGAAGAGCATGAAGCACATCAGGGTATATAGTAAAAATGTAGAGTTGCTGCTACACTAGACCAAATGAGAACTAAACATCTATGAAACATCAATGCACATTGCGAAAAAGTTAATACTGTCTCATGACTGCAGATGAACACTACACAAACAACAGATCAACCAGGTTTAAGGATATTCAGCCTTCAATTGCAGTCAACTAAACTACAAGGTGTCTTAACAGTATGACTTGGATTTTCATGCATTTAATGGAAAGAACTGGAGTGTTTGTGGGAGTGACCCTTATGTGGGCGTGGCTCAAATAGGGGTGTTCCATGTGTTCAGTGTGGGTGAGGCTTAAGGGGCGCCATAGCAATGCTTTGCCTAGGGCGCTGTTTCAGCTAAGGCTGGCCCTGATTATATCGATCATAAAACATCAGCCTCTACATATTTCAGGGTCAGTACATGTATATGATGTGTGGATGAATACTTAACTCCATCTATTTTCATGATTAAGCATGGTGGTTTACCCAAAACATTTAAAAATAATGTATCTATGTTTACTTGTAGAGAATAGGCTCATAAAGTCTGAAAAAGATACATCCGCATTCGTGGTACATTGTTTAAGAGATTAAATAGGCCAATCAATGGCTTATTTGAAGTTTAAATAGCCAATCAAAATCGGTCAATAGTGTGCAAAGGAGCTTATACAAGATTGGAACATTGTAGTGGCAAACGTCCGTAACTGTAGCTATGGCCATAGCCATAATCATTACTTAAAAACAGATCATCATCCATTATGCAGCTATAGTCCTTCTCTTTTACAGTGTACTCTGAGTGTACAAGTTAAAATTTTTATGGAAATACATATAAAAATATCTACAATTAGATTTGTACTATAGGCGCTCACTGTCTGGCTGCAGCCAATCAGTAATTCACCTAAAAAACTATTAATGTTTACAAAAACGAAACAAAACCCAATCTTTTCCATATCTATATAGGTTTTATACTATAGGCACTTGTTGTCTGGCTATAGTCAATCAATGATTCAACTAAAAACTAATCAAATCAATAAGTTAAAGCCATCCGCATTAGTGGATACAGCCTATTACATTAACACAGTAAGAACCAATCCAATTTTCACAGAAGTATAACATGGCCAATTCATGAAAGGCCAATGAAATCCCAAAAAGTTCATAGTTCTACCAATAAAACTCATAGAACTAAACCCTAAACAAAATCAAAGACAGAGACCATAAGTTCCCATGGTCACGGCTTCACTCTCATTGAGACCAACTCAAAAGATTTATCCCAAAATATCAATGTCTGCACAAAAAATTAAAAATGATAAAAGCGAAAACAAGGACAAAATCCATTTATACATTTTAGCGGTCACTTCCGCATTAGCAGCTACCATCAAGTAATTGATGCTGGCTGAATATCTGTCAGCCAGTCTTAATTTCTGACAAGGGCTGAATAAGATAGCAGGCTAAGGCCATCCGCTTTCGTGGCAATGGTCTCTTCCGCATTAGCGGTAAGGGCCAATCTAATTAGGCGAACAAGGAAAAAATGGCCAATTGACAAAAGGCTTAGCAGCTCTGTATTAAGTGATAGGCGGTCACTTCCACAATCAGATATCTGGTACTGACAGTACTTTGTTGAAGCAACTTTTGATTTAATTACAGAATTCAGTCTTCGTGTAGGAGTCTATCAGCACGGCACATCTTGAGTTGGCAATATATGATGACTCTTCCTTGCAAAAGCACTCCAAATCTGTCAGATTGTGAGGGCATCTCTTGCGCACAGCCTTTTTCAGATCACCCCACAGATTTTGGATTTAGGTCTGGGCTCTGGATGGACCATTCCTAAACTTTAATTTTCTTCTGGTGAAGCCATTCTTTTGTTGATTTGGATGTATGCTTGTGGTCATTGTCATGTTGAAAGGTGAAATTCCTCTTCATCTTCAGCTTTCTAGCAGACACCCGAAGGTTTTAAGCCAAAAGTAACTGGTATTTGGAACTGTTCATAATTTCCTCCACCTTGACTAAAGCCCCAATTCCAGCTGAATAAAAGCAACCCCAAAGCATGATACTGCCACCACCATGCTTTACCATGGGGGTGATATTCTTTTGGTGATGTGAAGTGTTGATTTTGCACCAAACGTACCTTTTAGAATTGTGGTCAAAAATTTAAAACTTGGTCTCATCAGACTATAACACATTTTCCCACATGTTTTTGGGAGACTTGATGTACTGTTTTGCAAATTTTAGCCTAGCCTGGATGTTTTTCTGTGTAAGAAAATGCATCCATCTTGCAACCCTACCCTATAGTCCAGACATATGGAGAATACGGGAGATGTCACATGTAGTACACAACCAGTACTTACCAGAAATTCCTGCAGCTCCTTCAGTGTTGCTGTAGGTCTCTTGGTAGCCTCCATGACCAGTTTTCATCTTGTATTTTCATCAGTCTTTGAGGGACATTCAGTTCTTTGCAACATCGGTGTTGTCCCGTATTTTCTCCACTTTTTGATGACTGTCTTCACTGTGTTCCATGGTATATCCAATGCTGTGGAAATATTTTTGTACCCTTCTCCTGACTGATACCTTTCAACAATGAGACCTCTTTGATGCTTTGTAAGCTCTCTGCGAAAAATGACTTTTGCTGTAGCAGGCAACTGAGTAAATGTCAGGAAAATCCTACTAGGACAGCTAAACTTTATTTGGGGTTAATTCAGTCTCTTTAATTGATGACAGATGTCTACCCAAGGAGATTGAATGCTGTCATTAAATCAAAAGGTGCTTCAACAAAGTATTAGTTTAAGTGTGTGCACACGCAACAAAGTGTTAGTTTAAGGGTGTGGACACTTATGCAACCAGCTTATTGTACGTTTTTTTATTTTTTATATTTTTTCCCCTAACAGATTTGTTTGTTTGTCAATTGAATTGTACAGATTATAGGTCACTTTAAACGTGGGAAAAGTTTTGAAATGATTTATTGTGGTGTCTTTTTTTATATCACAAAAACCTGGCATTTTAACAGGGATGTGTGCACTTTTTATATCCACTGTATATCTATACAAACATACACACATATACTCATACTTAGCTGCCACTATAGTTACACTCATTCATATTTACCAGGATCAGAAACATAGGAACAGAAGTGATGATGGGGCTCATAAGATTCCTAGTCATATACACCTTACGCAGACAAACTTAAAAGTTTTAGCAATCCTTTCCAAGCATTTAATTGTGCTGACCTGTCAAGCTGAGTAGGGTGATACATAATAACTCTGGTGTAAATTTGTATCTACCCATCTTGTTATCAAGACAAGCATTAAAGATCACCAAGGTAGTACTTCCATAAGCCAACAGTACTGTCAGGAACCTATCCCCCAAAGAGTCTTGTTTATTTCTTGATGTAGATTTAGGTTTTTAGCAGAGTGGGATAGTATTGCCGCTATTAGCAATGCTGCATAAATACAGACAGTATCCTACATTGTTGTTAGATTTAGACAGGGAGAGTAAAGATTTATCAGTAGAAGTCTCTTAGTGGTATAAGGTTGAATGATGGAGCAATGAGATGAGATGAGCATTTTTCAGGGGTGTGCAGTACTTTGAAGGTTGTAATCACTTGTGAGTACAATAGAGAATTTTTTCATTTGAGTCAGTTTAGTAGTTTTTAAGAGAGACAGTGATGTGATCTATGGTGTTGTTTGGTTGCATATTTGGTTACTTTATGGTCTCATTGATCTTGTTTGGTTGATAGACAAGAGTTGAGACTGGATTGGAAAGAACAGGGATGTAACAGACTGTGGAGCAGAAAATAAGTGGTTATGTTTTGTCTAGCAGACTCAGTGAGGTAGTATTTTATTGTATAGAGGCAGCTTAGCTTTTTGTGCATCTTCTTTATGGCTTGCTGCAGGTAGAAATCAAATTTCAGGTGGTCATCTGTAATCACACCTAGAAGTCTGAAGTGGGATACCAGCTCTATATTACTTTTGTTGGATAACAGTATATTAAAGGTAGTTTTTTTGGAGGTGTGGGATACCATTTATATATTGGTCATATTGGATGACAGTATATTAAAGGTAGTGTTTTTTTTTGAGGAGAATGAGTTGGGGGCAAATATCAGAAGTTTAATTTTTTTTTTTTTATTCAGAAGGAGTTATGAGCTTCTATTTAGGTAAAGGGTTTCTGGGTGAGAGTTTGGAGGATAGGTAGTGTCCTAGCAGCACATATTAGACTGGAGACATCCGTGTATTATAATATGGTGGCCACTTTGGCTGCTGTGTATAGGTTGTTGATAAATAATCTAAACAGTAGAGGTTCTAGGATGGAAGTTTCTGGAATTCAAATGGGTACAAAAAGTAGTAAGTGACTTAGAAATTCAATGATTAATTTGTATGTTAATCCAGAAAAGCTGGCTTTATTCTCAGACGATACTATTTTCTACTACATAAATCCATAAAAGGACATCTCAGACTTTGACACATCTCAGCCTTTGTGGGATATAAAATTAATGAAGATAAAATAAAGGCTAGAGCCATATAGTATATGAATTGGTTTAGCATTATCCATATTTATTCAGATATGATAAGCTAAAGTATTTAGGGAAATGGATTACAAGTGCTTCTGCTATGGCAGCTAATGATACGGGGAAGAGACTTTATATAAAAACTGAAAACTTGGAAGCTCTTGTTTATCGATATGAATAGTAAGATACACGCAGTGAAACTGTTTTTGGCCTATTTATAAACCAGAGAGCAATTAATAAAGATTTGAAGGTATATGTCCAGGAAAAGAAGAGAGCAAGAGTTAAGTGGGATAGGTTGATCCTTCCAATAGAAAAAGGCGCTTTAGGATTACCTGATTTAAAAGGATATTTTAGAGCTACACAGTTAAGGCTTGTATACATAACAGATGGTTACAATTCAAAGTAGAAAGGGATGTTGATGAAGGGAGGAAAGAGTTCAGAAATAAGGAGAGAGTGGGATTTGGATGGAGATCCTTACAGAAAATGAAAACCATACTGAATTTTATATTTATAAACTTACAGAACATATTTTAAGAACTAAGCCAACACTGGAGAAAGGAGATTTTGCCAACAGGGATAACGGTAAGTAGGGGTACAGAAAATAGGAAAGAGGGGCTGGAATTTACTGGAGAAAACTGGCAAATGAACCAGGTTATTAGGAGCAAATAAAAGATAATAGACTGTGATGAAGCCAAGAAGTTTGGACTGTAGATTAAAGACTGCCTTCCCCACTGGAGATTGGTACCATAGTATAGGCAAAGAGAAAGGGTTAGGGGAGACCTAAGTGAAATAACTATTTTGGTAGAGTTTTTATCTAAATCTAGAATAGAAGCCACTTTTTCAAAATGGTTAATTAGTAGGGCATATAAAATATTGCCTGATAACTATAAGAATCAATCAGAGGAGGATAGAAAAGATTGTAAGAGAAAGGATGGAAAAGCAATTTACAGAGGAACAATGGGAGAACATGTATATGGCTGTCAGTTAACTAACAAAGTCTAAAAGGTTTATGATTTTTGCTTGGAATATTTGCATAGCTATTTTATACCCCATTTTTTTCAACTAGATAGCAAATACTGGAGTTGAAGAAGGAGATAACTGGGAACGAGGTTTTTCGGAGTGTAATGATTTGACAGATTTTTAAAAATTCCCTACTGAGCACTCTGTCAAGAAATAGTGGGCATGTAAATGGTTGTAACTAAGGACATTTATGTTTTCTGAGCTGTGATAGAGGATCTGATTTGCCAAGACATTGTAAGTCCGTATTAATTTTAATTCTGTTGGCTGCCAAAAAACAATTACTTGAAAATGGAAATTAAAATCTAATCCAACTGTGTTTGAAGTACTGGCTATATTAAAAGAGATGCAAGAATTGGAAGAGGTATATTTAGAAAAATGAGGGCACAAATTACATAGAGATAAATGGAATTTGTGGGAGCATACATGCAAAATTATGTTTGTAGGCAGAGTGAGGTTTAAGGGAAGGCAGGAGATGAACAATTTAAGTAATGCTGGACTCAATGACAGTCATTATAAAGAAAGAAAACATTTGTAATGTATTGCGTATGAAAATGAAAATAAAAATACAGTTTGTTTTATTTCTGTTAATGTATGTGTACATTTGTGTTAAATGCTAATTTAATAAAGGTGTTAAAAAATTCTCCTCCCCTTTTATCGAATAATATACAGTAGTGCACACTTGCTTTAAGCACTGAATTTTATTCAAATGCATTCCTGTAACAGCTTTGTGTATTTGAAAAAAATGCTACACACCATGTACATTTGTCTCATAGAATTTGGTATACAGAATGTTTTTCATGGGTCCTACCATAAGACAGAGTAAGTCATAGCATTATTAGCACTAAACTATTATCACATTTGTGTCCTGTATCATGCATCATGTACATAATTAAGAAATAATTCTTATACTGCATTCGCAAAATTATAAGTAAAATTTAAATATATGACGAAAAGCAAGCTACTTTTAGAATTTTTAACATTCTTTTTATTAATTAGCTCAGTGAGTTCAGTGAGAGCTGTAAAACCTAGCACATGATGATAGAATCTGTATAAATTTCCCTTTGTGTTATATCATGGAAAGAAGATGCCCATTTTTATTCTGATGATACTCTGTATATTATTTATATTAATCGTACAGCTCAAGACACACGTTTCTTCTTTTCCTTTCTTGCTGTTCACTGGTTATCCTGTTGTGCTATGATCTAGAATTCTGCTTATCCTGCATGTTATTATTATCAGTGTTACAAATCAAGAGAGATACTGTCTTCCTGTTCCTTTCTTGTAATATCCCCCAGTTACCTTATTTTGCCACACTCTACAAGGCAAGTTATCTTGTATATTATTTATATCAATTTTACAGAACAAGAATGTCACACCCCACTAACCCTCTCTTCCTATACCCTCAAATTACATTGTTTTGCCACAGTCAAACTATTAATACGCAGGAAACTTATTTTCAAAGGCTTTAGTGCTACTCCAATCTTCACAATTTTTGGCACGCTATGATACAATTTTTTTCTAGAAAGTATGCATCATTCCAAGGTTGTCTGGAATACTATTATGCTTTAAGGAACACTAACTATAGACTAAGTCACTTCATTTTTAAGTAAATATATTTATATAGAAATAACATTTAAGTAGATACATATGGTCTCCTGTGTTTTAAGGATTTTCTGCATAATAAGTAGAAAAAAATTAGTTCCCTGTAATGTACTTGAAAATGAAGTTGCTTCTACTCATGAGCCATTTTGTTATAAATATTTTTGCATGTATGATATGGACATATACCACATATCTTCCATTCTTCTCAAGGGGATGATACATAGAAGCCATGGCTGTCTAAAGCATTATAGAAAGTTGAGAATGTGGTACTGGTGACTCTTGTGTACATGAATTGTAGCATAAGGAGTAAGATATTTCACTTTTTACTGCATCTCATATTGTTTTTCATAGGACACATAAACAGCAACACTTGTTTCTGTTTCATTATCATAGCCATAGGTCTCAAACTAGAGACAGGGGCCTCAAATCAGGTTTGTAGTATTTAGATGAAAGCTAGCAGAATGAAACCTCAAGTCACTCAAATAAACAACAATGACCACATTGTCAGAATAATTTTTCTCTGGAGGAAAAGGCACCTGCCCACATATCAGTGCATGGTTTCACCCTCAGTGATTAATGTTATCAAGAGTGGGGTCATTACATTACTCATGGAAGGACAATGCAGCTTTAAATTTCCAGCAATCAGAATATTTTAGCAAGTCTTGAGTTGTATCCCAGAATATTTTAATCCAGGCAACTTATTCCACTTAAAATAATGAACAGTTTTATAAATTACTATTCTTTACATAAAAAGTAGTTGAAGCAGAGTTATCATCTTGTCTTGGCATATTTGTGATTTTGAACAGTGTTAGTTCTTTGTTATTTTTTGTTCTCTTAAAATGCATTTTTAGATACTCAGGATCTATCATTTGAATGGAATATCTCTAGACAGAATCTAGTGTGCTTGGGCAATGAAAGCTGCCCTTTACAATTTTTGTTGGGGCTGCATTAAACATTAGCATGTACTATTATTGCTATAGGAAAATCATTTGTCGGCACTGCTAAGCTCAACTATGAGTTATAAAACAAACAGTATTTCTGGTATTAAGTAGGGTGTGCAAGTCTTTTTTGATAAAATATAATAATTTTCACTTTTGGATAAAAGAGCTGGCTGGCAGGACCAAGAGGGCTGAAAGGACAAACAAAACTGAATCATCAAACTCTAGATGTAAGTATAATGATAGAGCCCAATGTCTGAGGACAGTTAAGAGCAAAAATAACATTATTCCATTGTTATTTCTGAAATTATAATTTTGTCTCTTGCTGCTTTGGTAACTTTTTCACAGAATATTAAAAGCCCTCAAGCAGCAGTTTTATTAATTGGGATACTGAGATTAGTCACTTTTGCATAAGTCCATTCTTGTCAATGTTTCTTTTTTCTGATGAATTTCTGGAAATAAAACACTGGATATATCATGTTAATGATAAGAAAATGGGTCTGTCTGAAATTTGGATAAATATAGAAGACAAATTTACAGAGAAAGAATTAGCAAACGTATTTTGCAACACAGATGAAATATAAAGGAAGTTAGAACATTAAGAAAAGAAGTGAATAAAGCATAAGGAATAAGAGATAAGAAATAACATGAAATTCTATTTCTTGTCACTGAATAAAAAGTTTAGAATTTATGGATGCAATGTCAATTTCCTGATTTTTAGTAATAAAATATTGGTGTCTAAAGCTTATATTAATGGATTTATGTTTATACTTTATGACTTGAATGGCAAATTTCTTTTTATTTTGCTTCCTCACCAAATTCTTGTCTACCAGCTCTCCCCAGGATGGGAAGACCAGCAATGGTAGCTCACTCTACCTGGCCAGCTGTTATAGACACCCAAAATGCTACTTGAACTCATGTCACCTGCAGCATAATCAGGGCTTTCACCGTCTATACCATGAAGCTGGCAGAAGGGCAAACTCTTGATACAATAAAAGTAATTCACTCCTTCCATGCAAAATTCTGTTCAAACAGTGAAGTCATTGGATTAATGACAGTGGCTTCAATTTTCACCTTTTGCAGTTTATAAAACGCTACTGGTGATACAGCTGGAAACAGATGCTCTGATGCTGAAAATAATTTAAATGTAAAAATGTATCTTAGTCATGTGACATAGTAACTAAAGCAAAGTGTTTCACTTGAGTTCCTCTTTTGGAAAGAAGACAAACTTGTGAAATTAAACACCATAATACCAATGACTAAGTGAAATACAAAATGTACATATATTGCAGCTAGCATCTGTGAAAATCAGGGAACTAAATGTTTTGACTGATAAAACATTCTGCACATTAGAATAAAGTTGGCTTTGAATAATGCACTTAATAGCATTACAAAATTTATCTTTTTTTGGAAACCATTCATACTTTATGAAACATTGTTGGCCATGGTAGTGCAGTGGTTAGCATTGCTATCTCACAGCAAGAGGTTATCTGGTTCAATTCTTGGTTGGTGTGGAGTCTGCATGTCCTCCCTGTGGCTGAGTGAGTTTTAAAGACATGCAGGTAGGTGCATGTGTCTGCATGTGCCTTCTGTGAATGTTGGGCACCGGGCTTGGAACTCAACACCATTAAAAACTTCACTGCCAATCAATCTGTGGACCGGTGATCCACTATGGCGATCACTAATGGGAGAAGCCAAAAGAAACTGCTTTGTTTTATAAAACATTACAAGTCTGTTAAACTAAAACAGAGTTTTTCTGTTTATTATTTACCTCCTTTATCAAATGTTGCTAAAATATAACAGCCATCCAGAAAGTTGTTTTTCCCTATTATATGAAACTTGCTGTCTTGAAAAAAATGAAGTTATGTCTTACCATAATGTTCCATCTGTGTTGTTGATCTTCACCTATCCTTGACTGTGGGTGTGATTCCAAATCTCGGAACTGACTCAACCGTTATTCCAGCTGGTGCCCTCAAAAAACTCTCAAGCTAAGCTCAACCCATAATTCTCTTCACAAGATGACCTCAGATTGAGTTTGCATACAATAGTGACAGGCATGATATAACAGACCAGAGACCATATCTGCATTTCTAAAAAGGAAATCCAATCTTTTGGAAAAGATCTGATTCACCAAGAAACCAAAGGGCAGGGGGATGGAGGTGGGAATGTCAAGGATAAGTGAAGATCAACAACACAGATGGAATGTTATGGTAAGACATGACTTCTTTATCTGATGTTGTCAATCTTCACTTAATCCCTGACCATGGGACAGAGTCCCTAGCTACCTAAATCTTGGGACATCTCATGGAAGAATATTCCTGAGCACCATTGTGCCAAATGATGTTCATCCCCTAAAGACCAGATCCAGCTTGTAATGAGTAAAAAATGTATGATGATATACCCATGAGGGGCTGCATGAATATCATCTATAGAATCTGCAGCATGAAAAACTGCAGAAGCAGCTATAACTGTTGACAAATGTGCTTTAACAGGTCCTGATAGTTGCAGTTTCCTTTTGTTATAAATGAAAGTTATACCATCCCTAAGCCATTTAGCCAGACTAACTTTAGAAACTGATTTTCCCATAGCAACTGAAGAAAAGGAAACAAACAGCTGATCCGATTTTCTGATTTCCTTTGTTCTGTGAAGGTAAAAATGTAATTGTCTGTGCACATCTGGTAAATGTAGACAATATTCACCTTTATTTGCGAAGTTGGGAAAGAAAGCTGGGAGTTGTATAGTCTGGTTGATATTGGTTTTGGATGCTATCTTTGGTAAAAAAGATGGATTTGTTCTCACAGAGACCCTAACTTTATGAAAAATTAGATAGGGAGGTTTGCAAGACAAGGCGTGTATCTCAGATAACTTCCTGGCAGAAGTAATAGCTATCAAGAATAAAGTTTTCTAGGACAAGAACTTCAGATCGCAATTTGTGGAAGATTCAAAAGGGGAATGAATTAGAGATTTAAGTGCCATATTCAAGTCCCAAGGTGTAGAGGGTTCTTTATATGGAGATCTGAGCATTAAAGTTCCTTTCAGAAAGGCTTTGCAAAATTTGCGGGACATTAAGGAAGTGCCATTTAAACCAGTATGAAAATTTGAAATTGCAGCTAGATGCACTCAAATAGTCAAGGCAGATGGTCCTGCTTCAAAAAGCAATGTCAAGAATTCCAGGACTTTATTGACTGGCACAGAATATGGGTCAATGTTAGTCTCTGATGCCCATTTAAAAACTTTTTGCCACTTGTTAAAGCACAATCTCCTAGTAGAAGGTTTGTGGTAGGTCAGAACAATTTGCTGGACTGGAGAAATGAGAGAGGAATGCCTGGCAATTATCGAAACTGGCAAAGCCATACAGTGAGCTTGAGATTCTGAAGATTTGAATGAACTAGACCATCCAGATGGGATAATAGGTCTGGAGCTGGGTCCAAGTTTCTGAATTAGATGAGGCCAAAGAAAGGAAAACCATATCTTTGAGGCCAGAACGGGGCAATAAGAATTATTCTGTTTTTTTAACCTGTTGGCTTTCTTCTGAAACTGGGATATTAGAGGAATCAGGGAAAACACATAGAGTAGATTGGAAGGTCAAATCATGCAGGTGAGCATCTCTCAGTGACTCACTGGAAGGGGGAATTAGGGCAAAGTAGCTGCTGCAGTTGTTGTTCAATGGGGATACAAATAGATCACAGCAGGGCTGGCCCCAATGGTGGAATATATTTTCCGCTACCAATGGATTGAGAAACCACTCATGAGGCATTAGAATACACCTGCTCAATTTGTCCGCAGTCACTTTGAAGCTCCCCGAATATGCATTGCAATTAGAAGCCAGTCAAATGAAATCACTCATTGCTGTACTCTGAGAGCTTCTCAACAAAGAGGATAAGATCTGGTTCCTCCTTGCTTATTGATGTACCAGACTGCTGACATGTTGTCTGTTTGAATCGCAATCATTCCCAAGGGGAGGGTTTCTTGGAATGCTTGCAGTGCTAAGAGCAGCACCCTCATCTCTAGAACATTGATATGCAAATTGGCCTCCAGCTGGGACCAAGTGTCTTGGACTGTGTTTCCCAGATAATGCCCCCCACCCTATATGGGACACATCCATGGTCACTATGGCTTAGGGTTGAGGAGGAAAAAAGGGTCTGCCTGACAAATTTTCTCTGGAATGAAGCTACCAACTCAGGTCTCTCGTGCATAAATTGGTGATCGTTATCAGGCGGGATATTGGTTGATTTAATAAGGACCACTGGGACACCAGCAGCCATTGAAGAATCTGCATGTGATATCTCACATGCAGAACTAAAGTAATGGACAATGCCATTGATCCTAGCATTGGTAGCAACAGTCTTGCAGTCACCTTTTTTTTTTTTGTGAATAATTTGACTGACTTGCGATCTTATTTTTTTAAGTCTTTCTAAAGGAAGAGATGCGATACCAGTGTTTGTGTTTAGCATTGCTCCAATGAATTCTAACTGCTGTTTTGGATCTAGGTGGGATTTTTCATATTTTATAATGATTCTCAGTGAGGAACAAGTTTAATAACATAGTTTCTTGCCTGTAATAGTAGCTGCCTAGTATGAGCAGTGAGGAACCAGTCATCTAGGTATGGAAACACCTGGAATCCTAGCAGTCTGAAGTGAGCTGTTACCACTGCCATGCATTTGGTGGACACCCCTGGGGCTGTGATGAGACCAAAGGGCAGGACTCTGAATTGGTAATGACTAGCTCCCAGCCAGAAGTACAAAAATCTTCTGGATCGCTTACCCATTTTTATGTGATAATACTCATTCTGAAAATCTATTGAGCACATGCAATCATCTTTTCCTAAGAACAGGAGTATAGACTGAACTGTGACCATCCAGAATCTGACTTGTTGAACAGACTTGTTCAACTGGCTGAGATCCAAAATTGGTCTCCAGTCCCCTGTCTTCTTTGGCACTAAAAACCTCAAGTAATATCTGGATCCTTTCTGGTCTGGTGGGATTGCTTGAATGACTCTTTTGTTGAGCAGTTTTTGAATTATTTCTAAGACTGCTGCATCCCTGTGACTGGGTGGAATGTTTGGGATTCTTTTCAATTTCCTAGAGTCTTCTGAGAAAGGGACATTGTAACCTCTAGTTATAATCCTCTACACCCAATCATCCATTGTTATCCTTAACCTGGCAGATTGGTGCAGAGATAATCATCCCCTGACTGCCTCCAGAGGACAGCAATCAGGCCTCCTTTCAGGAGCACTAATAGGAGTTACTAGGAAAAGAATCCCTGGAACCCTGATTTTGCAGGACACCTTTGCCTCATATGTGGTGTCTTCCACTATTACTCCCCCTATGCCTCGGGGAAAGCCATTGTCACGTGAGTCCTGGAAAGGCCCTTGGGACTTCTTTAACCATAGCTTCCCACTTCTCTGGTTCCTGGAGTAAGACCATTGAGGAGTGGAAAAGTGTGTGCCCAATGTAGAAAGAGTCTTTCCATCTTTCTCGCATGTGGCCAGGGTGTCTTTAACTTTGGGGCCAAAAAGGGATGCTCCATCAAATGGATGACTGATGAAAGAAGACTTAAATGGCTCAACAAATTCATATAAGCACATCCAGATGTGTCTTCTAATGGCTATGCCTGAACCTACTACCCTTGTTGTCTCTTCGGCAGCATGCAGAATCAGCCTCATGGACGAATTAGAAATAGAATCTAGGTTTGCCAGCTGAGAAGTTACTTTGTCTGAAACTCCTTCAGCTACTGCTCCTGTCAGAGTATCTGATAGTTCTTTTATCAGATCTTGTTGAAGTCTCGTTAAATGTGCTGTGTAATTCAAGGACCTTAGTGCGAAAGTCAATGAAGTGTATACGATCTTCCCAAATCTATACATCACCATAAACTCTTTATTAGGAGGATGGATATTAGGACTTTCGTCAGCAAGTTCCTTTTTGGTGGTTGCTGCTATCACCATGGCATCCACCGGTATTCCCTTTGCCCAATGTTGCTGATCCTGAGGGGCTGACAAAATACAGTCTGGTCTCTTTGGGATTAGCTCAATAGAATCAGGTATTTTCCAAGCCTGCTGAGCAATCAATTTAATGAGATCATCAGTGGGTGGAGAGATCCAATCGGTAGAGGGATGGGCACAAAAAGCCCCAAGGTATACCAATTCCTCAAAGGAAGGCTCTATGGAAGTCCAGCCACCCCTCTGTTTTAGAATCTCTAGAATGTCTCCAAAGGAGACATCCTCTGGGAGTGACTTTGGGGAACATTCTGCTTCATCAGAATCGGTATCTTCACTGCAAGACTCTTCAGGGGGAGTCTAAGTGCTTCCTCTTGCATTTTTCCTTCATGGGTGCTTCTTCGGTCAGATGGACCCAGACAGGTATCTGAAGAGGCCATAACTTCCTTGGTTAGATCCTGAGTCTTCTGTTTCCACTGTCCCAAGGTAGAAACTGGAGGAAGCTCCAGTCAAGGTCCCATCCCGCACTGAGGAGCTTGCCTCCAAAGCCGAAGCCAGTGTCAAGCATACAAGTGCCAATGCCGCAAGGAGCATAGATGGCTCTAAAAACACCATAGTGGAACCATGGCCCCCAGAACCGACAACAAAGCTCTGACCCCGAGAGGTGTCCAGATCCGACAGCACCGAAGAACTCAAGGTAGTTATTGGTGCAGGAGAAGAAGCTCTGACCAGCACCAATACAGTCGAAGCCGGGAAAGTAACCACATGGAACTCTGAAAGCTCAACTGGAGTCAGAGGAAGACCAAAAAACTGGTGTGGTAATTGGTAAGTTTCTGGAGCTATGAATGCTAGGAACTGAAAAAGAAGGTACTCTCCTCACCACCAGGAGCTGATGCACCAATCTCAAGATGTCAAATTCTGTTAAGCTTTTGGTGAAATAGACCAAAGAAGCTGACAGAGATCTGAGAGAAGGTCTTTCCAAGAAAGGACTTGAAGGACAGTTAAGGAAGGGTTCCACAGATGGAAAGTATCTTTTTCAGGGCCTGTCCTTGAAGGAAAATTCCCTCAGTTCTGAGACAGAGGGAACCAAGGGTTCAGAAGGCACCAACATGGAGGAATCCAAAATAATTGTCAGATCCAATGTAGTCGATGCAGAGACCAGACCTAATGTCACCAAAGAATCAAATACTTTTCCTACTGGTTCCAAGGAAACTATGGGAACCATGGACATTTTAGGAAGTTTAGCAGGTGGTCCTGAAAATGTTGTTGGAACTGAATGGCTCCTCTTCTTCAATTTTTCTTGTTCGCTGAAAGAGGAAGAAGAGGAAGAAGAAGAGGAAGGGGAGCTAACATCAGTTTTAGATTTAGATGATGCAGATAAGGCCTCGTCAAAATCAGATTTTAAGAGTCCCTTCAAAATTAACTTGTTTTTTCAGTCTACTAGGGCCCAGTGTCTAAAACTCTGACAAATGGCACAGTCTTCCTGAAGATGCACCAGGCCCAGGCAGTAGACACAGGGAGAGTATCTGTCCAAGTTGTGTAATTTTCTATCGCACTTCTGGCATAATTTGAAGCCAGAAGCTCCTTTATGTTTTCCACCATTGTAGAAGGTTCACACACACATTGAAAAGGCAGGAAGGACCAGAATAAAGTTTTTTTTTTTTTTTTTTACTAACATTGGTACGTAAAAAATACTATAATGGTAAAGGGAAAAAGAAGTACCAACAATGGTACGGAAGATTTACCAATTAGTTAGAAGAAAAAGAAAGTAAAGACTATCAATGATGGACACTAAAGAGTTAAGTATGCAACACCTTGAGAGATAGATATTCAGTGTTACTTATACTGCTAATTATAGAAGTAATCATGTTTTCATATTTCTGTAAATATCTCAATTAGCATGCACTCTGTGAGGAATTTCTTGTCATCATATGAGAGATTATGTCTGGTTAGCACAATTCTAACAATACCTGTATAGGTTGTAACAGTTTCCAAGATATGACAATTTGTGAAAGTGTAGCAAAAAATATAATTTTGGGTTTGTGTGCATTATGAAATCTTATAACATTTTTGGAAAAATAACTATGAATGCGCTGACTGGTATCACTGTAACAAAAACTTCTTACTGATAACATGGGTCTATATTATTTGAACAAAAGTTCAAAATCTCAATCGCTGTAAATAGCAAAAATGCCGATAATCAAATCCTTTATTGTGGGTGGGCTGTGCCCCTACCCCACCCCCGCTAATTATATATACCAACTCCGAGATCGCACTACAGTGAGGAAAGGGCAAATTTCCCAATCTTCACTGTGCCATGATCTCACAAAACAGACATCGATTATTGGCATTTTTGCTATTTACAGCGATCGAGATTTTGAACTTTCGTTCAAATGATATAGACCCAATAACATTGCTATTTGTACATTCTTAATAACATTTACTGTTAACAAAATACTTAATTTGTTTATCTCATGATTTTTATGTTTATTTTTCAGAAAATGGTATGATGTGTCAAGCCGCTAGCTAGATGTGTGATTTTCCTCTGTGAATGTAAAATTGTAACTAATGTGGCTTCACAAGGATTAGTTCTGGGTTCTTTCCTGTATGGCATTTATCTTGCAGACATCTAAATCAATATTCCAGAAGTGCAATTGCCCAAGTTTGCTGATAACTGCAAACTGGGCACTGTTATCTAGTCATCCACTGACACTAAATAGCTCTAGCAAGGAATGGAATATGCATATACATGATGTATCAAAATCAGTCTCAAACTACATGAAAAAAAGTAGAGCACAGTGGTGTTTATTTGTTCACCTTTCCCTTTTCATCTCTATCCTATCCTTCTATTTCTAACCTTTAATCTGGTTGGAAAAAGACACAACAAACACATGTCCAAAAGGATATGTGAAGTAACATAGCTATCTTTCTCTGTTCATACACGATGAGCTACAGTTAGCAAAGAGCAATGCTGATGACCATAAATAACCACAAACAAATAGCACTTGCTGCCCTATAGCAAAAATGAAGAAAAGCCCATTGAATGCAGTAATAAATTGCTATAATTTCCAGAAATTAATTGAATGCATCATAAAGCAAATATGAAATTACAAAAATTTCTTTCAGGACAAAACTCATGGTAAAAGATTCATGGGACTTTTTGAGTAAGCTGTCAAGGGTAATCTTTATGAGTAGTTATATTTTTGTTATGGTTAGGGTTGATGTGAAAGACCTTTTTTCAGTTATACCACACAATCTTGGTATGGAATGGTTCCATGAAGTTCTCCCCCACAACAACAAAATATCTCAGGAGGAGTTAATTGTGGTGGAAGAACAGTATGGAAATTGTCCAAAAGAAGACACTTTAGAAATTGTCTAGAAGACAAACTTTGAATTTTTTGACTGCAAATATATTTTTAACATGTCAAAGGGGTTCTGATGGGTGCTATATCAGTCCATGTATTCACAAACATTGTTATGTGGTTGTGACAATATAATTTTGTATTTATGTGAGATATCTTGATAATATTTTTATTTTATGGTGTGGGGGGTCTATGAGCTATGACATTTTTTTCATATATCAATAACACAGTGGACTATTTAAGGTTTACATGGGAAATTATGAGAATGTTATGAATTAGTTAGATATTAATACAATGAAGAATCCCAGAAGCCTGTTATTTGAGTTCAATATTTATAGAAAACATACATCCCCAACACTTATCTGCACTTTTTAAGCAATCAACCAAAATAGCAGAAAAAGAAACTTGCGAAATTTCAAATTGCCCACCTGTCTACGTTGGTTTCTGATGACAACCAGTATTTTAAAGAAAGTCAGAAGTTAAAGGGGTTATTTTTGGACTGGGGTTATCCATTGTAATTTCTAGATCCTATTTTGGGTGAGGTAGCTGAAAAAAAGAAATACAATCTTTAGACCTGTTTTAAAAGATATGGATCTTGAACCAGGGCAAAAGGCAGGGCAAAAACATGTGTGTGTGTATATGTATATATATATATATATATATATATATATATATATATATATATATATATATATATATTGGATCAATGGGGTTACATTGTGGCCATTGTTCTTTTGTGGCAAGGAACACTACTGGAATAAAATAGAATTCATTTTTGAACCAGATGGTCTTGCTAAAAACAGAATTTATTAGTAAAAGTTGACAAGACACTAAGGCTATTTTGGAAAAGGGGTATTGTAACCCAAGGAATCAACATCTGGTTTTGGGTTGTGGAAATGTAGTTCCTGCTCCTTGTGTAAGTTTATTTTAGGCACAGTTAATACAACAGTTTCTTCTTATCCTAAAGCGATTGCTTGCAAAGGGACATTTAAGTGTGCAGCTAAATGGGTGATGTACTTGACTAGTTGTTTGACATGTGGGTCATTTTATGTCAGTTAAACCAAGCAAATAATATGCACAAAGAAATATGGACATGAAGAGGGGTCATATAAAATGTACTGGCCAAGCAATCTATACATTGTGTAGGGTTCAAGAAGGTTTTTTTTATGTTGGTGAAGGTTGGGAAGCAAGAAAGAGGAGGTATCTGGGAGAAAAAGTTAGAAACAAGAAAATTATACTGGCAGCTGTTGCTTAATGCAGGATAAAGCCACAACTGAATTCTTGCATTTCAGTAAGTAGTATCTTGCGAGCAAGATCTTATAAACTGTAAGAGCATATTTAAACATGATTTAGCTTGATCCACTGGCTTTTTTTTAACCATTGAGGACAGTGCATCTACATATATATTTTAAATGATTTTGACTTTACTCAATGTTTATGCATATGTTAAGTAATAATGTGTTTTGTTTGGTTGACTTGTTAATTCGGTCACATGATTTTTATTGATTATGTACTTGACAATCCAACTAGAAACAGCAGTTCTGATGAAGTTCTTTGAATGAACATGTTTGTTTGTTATATTAACATTAAATTTTATACTTGTAGAAGAATGCACAGTTACTCTTTTTTTGTGATATGATGAGATAATGCAAGTGGACTGATTTAATGTGTTAATTCCCCTCAGGGTTTCCATTGTATATTTACTTATATGATGTTCCCATCATTGTACAAGTACACTGATTGATGTCTGATGATATCAGGAGTGCTGTAGGTCTGTATATCATGGTCGTTTACTGTATCCCAGCTGCCATGAGTAAATTTCACCTCATTCTACAGTCCTATATTGTCATCACCCCTTCACCATTGTGTTTTGCATTCCTGGTGTAAGGTGCAGATCCCTTTGCAGTCTTTAAGTGTCAGTGCTTCCCACTGCATTAGTAACCCTTTACATGCTACCTTTAGTTGTCCCTAACAGTTTCCACTTCATGTTTGATAGCTCTGTATATTGTTCTTTAAGTTACAACATTACAGTCATAAATGCAGTTAGGGAACAAACCAATTTGTCAAGGGACACCTTCAATGTTTAAGGGTTAGGTGAGAAAGTAGTGGGGGATTGTAGAGGGGTAGGTTTGGGTTTGTGGGAGGTTAGGCAAGGAGTGTAAGGGAATATAAAATGGAAGTGTTGTTAAGGATGGGTAAGGGAGAGTTAATTAATTGAAGAAAAGATGGAGAAAGTGAGGTAGACATAGGGTGGGGCCTAGAGTGGCTTTATCTGTGGGTAGTCGGTTTAGGGATTGCATTTTGGCATGCGGTCGATATGGTGTGTTTCTTTATTGAAGTGGAGCATGACAACTTAGTTTTACCAAACTGTGTGTGCAGACTTGCATTGATTATCATCACTGTTTAGGCACAGCTTATGTTTACAATAGATTCTCGTATAACAATGTGGCTGCAAGCTGCTCTAGCACAATCTGACCAAGGGTCTGCATTGCAGTTGTAGTGAAAAGCTGCTTGCATACATTGCCCTGGCCATATATATACATAATGAGTCTTGGAGCTTTTTGTGCACACAATGTCAACCGGACTGGCTTGGTCACAGTCATGGACATGGCATTTATGTATCCCCAGGCAAGTCTGTTAAAAAGATGACCTCATCAAAAATTCCATCTTTATTCACTCATTCTTTTCTTCTATGTAGATGCACAGATACATTCCAGTAAGCATTATGCTTTTTTTGCCTTTTTGTGTACAATTAATTTATCTAAGAATCCAAAATCAGGCCCTTCACAGTAACTGGGGATGACATATGAAATGGCAGTATCATACTATCCCCATTAAAAGAGTAATCCTGGTTGTCAGACCCATACCATCCTTTGGCAAGAGGTCGTGTATTGACTGCAGTAACTACTGCTCTGACTCCAGCAATTCCAAGCTTATAGTTATGTGTTTTAAGTCTCACCTACATAAGAGACTTGATGCATGCATTCTTTTCATTGTTTGAGTATACTGTAAGCACTTGTTGAGACCCTTGTTGAAGGACATCAAAACATGTCCATAATGATCTTTTGTCTTAGTTTCTTATTGGTTTGATATACATTTATTCCTTTTACAAACGATTCTGTTGTGAAAAAAAATCTGTTTTAACTCACTGTTACACTTTCACAGACTGATCTTCTACTCTCAGTCAAGGAAATCCCCTTGGCTGGTAAAATAGTATTGAGAGCAGCAAGAATCTCTGTTTCTTTCTGGGACTAGTACCATATCAACTTCTATGGTACACATGTTTCTGTTGGTTTGCTATTTTTTTAACCTAATGTGAACTGGCATCTTGCCTAGCCATCAACTTTTTGTTTATTAAAGACATTTTTCAGAAGAATAGGAAAAGTCCCTAGGAACCGCTACATTTAAACACATTTCTTCAGTTTTCTAAAAATAAAAAAGTAGTGTCTGTTTAAAAATCTTCCTTGTAAGTAGCACAAGATGCAGAATTAAATATATTTATGACTTTATGCTAAGAAAAGGGGCTATTCAAACAAAATAAACTACATTCCACCATAATTGTCATCCTTCAAAATAATAAGTTTTCAGTTTATTCAACAAGAATTGTCATTTCTGAAAAAAGAGACATTCAGTTTTCACAAAACCTCTGTCCTTTGTATGGCATACAATTTATGCATATCAAGTAAAAAAAATAAAATTTGATGTTGTTAATCTTCACTTAATCCCTGACTGTAGGTTTGGTTCCAAATCTCTGAACCAACTCGGCCATTATTTCAGCTTGTGCCCTCCAAAAACTCTCGAGCTAAGCTCTACCAATAATGAACATCACAAGATTACCTCAAATGATTGCTACTTCTCAGTGCCAGATGTGTTGTTTTCCTCAGAGCTCTGGAGCGACAATTTTTTTTTCAAAACTATAAGTTTCCTTATTAAATTCTCTATTAAATCCTTTATTTTCTTTTCGACTTCCCAGCTCCGCTATCTTTACTTTTTCATATATGTATTGTGCATTTGTACTACTTTATATATATATATATATATATATATATATATATATATGTATTTCTGTATTAGTACATATTGTGGAGTTCTGTGCTCTGCACTATATCATGCTAACATGCTGATATTGCAGAATTATTTTCATCCGTAGTTTGTGCATTTAAGTTTTCAATCTGCCTCTCTTTTTTTTTTTAGTCTTTCTGCTCCCTGATTGTTTTTCAATATCTTAGATGAGGTACTCTGTACTGTCAGTTAGGACAATGGACTGCACTCTGTGGTTGTCTGCACTGCTCAGAGCTAACATTCACCTCTAATTTGAATTCCAAGATAGCTGTACACTGATCAATAGCTAAATTTCAGCTCTCCTAGTATGAATACAAAAATGGAGAAAAACGTGACTAGTGAAATTGTCCACTTGAGTAAAATTCAGTTACTGACTACTAAGTACACTGCATAAATAACAGCAAAAGGAAATTTGTCAAACCTAAAAGAAAATAAACCGGAAAAGTTGAAGAAAAAACACTGGCTGGGAAGAATCCTGTAGATAATGAGAAAAAATGGTTCAAGCTTCAGCTTTGGATACGAGATGGCTTTCAGTATTTTAGAGGAAAAAAATCAACTGCACTTAGAGGTAATTAAAATAAATGAAACATTGAAGGAATATATAAACTCAAATATAAAGGCTGGAAAAATTGAAGTTTCCTTAACTAGGTATTCAGACGAACTGATAAAAATGCAAAATTCAGAGGATAAAATGAGATGAGATGAGGAAAAGACTGGCCATGTACGACACTTCTCAAGAGCAGTTATTTCAAGAAAAAGTTCAGTTAGAAGATATAGTGAGCAGATAATGCCTGCGATTTTCTGCTATACCAGGGAAACTGGAAGGAATACACCATATTCATTTTATGAAAGCACAAATAAGCAACTGGACTGCTGTTCCCTATCAGGATTTGTTAATTGCAAGACCCATCAAGTGTATACTCCAAACCTGACCATGAGGAAGTAGCCAAGACCTATATTATTAAAGGTTCAGTCATACCATCATAAAGAGTTCAACCTGACAAGACTGTTTTAGAAGAGAAAAGTATTAAAAAAGTGGAGAGAAGCAGAGTGTTTGTGGAAAATGATTACTTACTGTACACCAAACAGAAGGTAAGCAAATTTATTCTAAAAATCAAGAATTGTCAAAAGTTGAGAGCTTCAAGCTGCTGTATTTTTTTTTTTCCTGAGGGATCAAAGGCACTTTTTTTATGCAGGACAGGCTAGGGAGGCAATAAAAAGTTTTATTCAACAAAAAGTGAGCCAACAAGGAGAACAAATACTGCCTCTCATTCTTCTGACAATAATGCACAGAAAAATACTTTGACAGTAAAAACGTTACCAATGTTCCACAGGAAAAGTCTTGAGATAAAGAACAAAGCACAGGAGTTGACTAATAGAGAGCACCTTAGAGTCTGATGTTGGGAAATGGAAATGACCAGGAAGATGACCAACAACACCAAAATTAATGAATAAAAAAACATAATAAAGCATCAATCACATTTGTAAAATATGGCTTTGCAGCAAAGTGTTTGAAAAAGACTGGACTTTTGCTGACTTTGTTAAAATTGTTGGTGGAATGTAAAGCACATACTCCATTTTATGTTATAAAAAGGGAAAAGAAGTAACTAAGTAAAACAGTGTTGTTCTTATTAGTATTTGCATATGCATTTCATGATATAAACTGCATGGTATATTGTAAAGTATTTGTGCATTGCGTGCAGTTAGGGGTATTTTAAGTCTGGGGGAGTCTTTTCAGTGAATGTTGTGTGCATTAAAGATAACATAGTAAACAAGTACTTTTTATTTCTAAGAAATATAGGCCTTACAGTACAACAAAAGAAAAAAAAAGGCTAAACACAAGCAAGTTTAGTTTAATTGTTTTCTTGAGTTTCTGGTGTGGGAGTGCACAGTGTTCGTATTATATTATATGTAGAGTTAAAAAGTTAGTCTCCTTCATTTTTACAAGTAATAAAGACCAGCAGGACTGCCACAGCAACAAACTCCACTTTATTAAAATGTTAACATAAAAACAGAGGATAAGCACTTTCGTATGTATAACCACGCTTCATCATCTCCTATAAAATACTTGGCAATACATAGCCTTATAGACAAAAAAGCAATCACGGTATATCCAGTCAACACAGTTCACAGTCAATTAGTAGTAAATTGGCTCATCTAACTGAATGTGCATATTTAAGGCTACGTCCTTGCAGGACTGGTTTAAAACTAATATAGTTGTTTATACCTGGGTGCCTATGTGCTTGAAGTCTAACTATCCACCTTAACTCCAACTGCTCTAAAACATTATTATCACCACCCCCCCCCCCATATTTGTATGTACACATTGTAAAATTCTAAAACAAAAACTATTATCAGGAAACTCTAAAACATACTTAGCCAATATGTTCTTGGGGTTCTTGGTCCTGATGTCATAAAGGTGTCTACTAACTCTGTCCATAAAGCGTTGGATGGTCTTCCCTACATAGAAACAGGTACATCTATTGCAGGTGGCAAGATATATGAGATTGGTGGTGTTACAATCAGCATAAAACCTAGGTTTAAATTAAAATTCATACTTGGATGAATAAATTCCTGTGTTCTGCTTATGACCTCACATACCTTGCAGTTCCTGCATGGGTACAGCCCTACTTTCTTATTCTGTCTTACTGTATGTCATTTCTCATTGCATAACAGCTGTTTTAAATTATAATTATTTCTATATATGAAACTTGGGGTATTACCTACTACCTCAGAGGTAGCTTTGTCCATAGTCAATCGATGCCAATGTTTTTTGATAATGTCTTTCACCACATAGTTGTACTTTGTAACAAAGGAAATCCTCTTAGATCTATTTCTATTTCTGTTTATGGACCTATCTACCTCATCTCTTAGGGTAGATCGTTGACCATTGCCCATTCTATTAAAGCAATAACCAATGATATGGTGTGGTATATTGAAGATTTACCCATGGTTGGTGTGGTTTAATAGATTAAACAAAGGCAACCGTGGGTAAATCTTCAATATACCACAACCATGGAGTTGGTTATTGCTATTATGCAATGACATTATTTAAGAAAAAAAATACTTAATTTTCCTAAATAATGGGCCAGATTCAGGAAGCCTCCGTGTAAGAGTTATAACTCTTACACGGAGGCTGCAGTTAAACGGTGTGATGTCAGCATGTCATGCATATGCATGAGGTGCATGAGGCATGCTGAATCACACTGTAACTCTTACACAGTCCATGTAAGAGAGTAGGGGGCTTGTCCGTAGGCTAAGCCCTGCATGCAGACACGCCCCCATAAGTGTAGAATGGCTGAAAGTAAACAGCCACGAGAGAGGCCATGGAAATGTAAACAAACACACTACACAACACATTCCCCCACAGACCATCAGTGTACAAAGTGAACAGAGGCTATAAAATGAAAATAAAAACTGTTTTATTTTTTTAACCCCCCTGTAAATGTGTGCTACTGTGTGTGCAGGGGTGCTACTAGTGCAACTGCAGTTAGCAATCAGTGGAAAAGGATATGAGAACTAAATATGCAAAGTAAGCCAAGAAGAAATAGCTTAGCGGTAGAGTTGCCGGCTTAAGAGTAGGCAGGCAGGGTTTGAGCCCACACAACAACCTTTTATTGTTTTGTAAATAAGCACTAAAAAAGCCCCTGACAGTATTGTCCAAATGTAAAAGTATACCCTTTTGTAAAATGGAATGAAATGGAGCATATATATTTAAGTAACACAATAATAAAAATAATTAGAAATGTACTGATAGCTAAGCTGCTGTGAGACAGAGTGCCCGTAGCTGCGTAGTGTTTAAAAAGCTGCAAACTGTATGCCCGTTGCTAAGCACCGGTTTAACAGGCTGAAACTGTTTGCATCTAGCTGTGCTCAGCTTAACATGTGTGTCACTAGCCAATTAAGGTTTATCCCAGCGCACACCGTTTGCGCGCCGCTCCCACAAGCTAACTGGCAGTGCGCATGCATTAGCTCCGCGCAAACGAGCGCAGACCTGCTTTTAAGTGCTTAAAAGTGCTTATGGCATGTTTGATTGACAGGTTCTCAACTCATTTCTGTCAGGAAAATTAAAAATCAGTGGTTAGATTCGAACCCAGGATACCATGCACTAGAGTCAAGGTACTAAACCACTAAGCCATGACAGCAATACCTAGAAATGCAGAAATAGCATATATATGGGATAAAATCCAGAATTGAGCATAATAAAGCATTTTCAGTGAAGTAGATACAATTCCAAAATGGCCAATCAGAGAAATGTGCGGGAAAAGCGGCATATATAAGCCCCATAGGCGGGAATACACACCATAACCGATTGTAGAACAGACCTGAGTCAGAATGAGTGGAGTAGGTGAGGGACGTTGCTTTCGAGCACAGCGTTGGGGCGTTGAGGAGTCCAGATACATGGTCTGGCTCCTTGTCCATCATCACGAGGCCCAACTCATGCAGGGCCAGGTCTCATGGGGACCGTACAGGGCGGAGGCATGGGACCAGTTGGCTCATGATCTGACCAGTGCTACTGGCATTCCACGCACTGGTGAGCAGGTCCGTCACCACCATGCGGACCTGAAGCGGCGTAAGCAAGACCAGTTGACCCAATGGATCCAGGAGGCCCAGGATATGCCCAATGCCCCACTACTGAGTAAGTTACATTTTACTCATGTATGAAAGGATTTCCTCTAAGGCCCATAGATGCCCATGTCTTTAGGATTTCCTCTCTTGTCAATGTTTGAGCAAGTTTGTGAGGTCGATATTAGGTGTAATAGAACAAGAACTAAGTCACATAGTACTCATGCTAAATTACATGGACAGCATACCATCAATAATTCCGAAATTGATTGCATTCAAGTTCTGCGTTCCAACAATTTACGTATTTGTAAACCCGACAAAGGAGGAGGGGTGGTGATTTTTGACAACGACGATTATTTCGATCGTATGTCTGCATTGCTTGACACTCCGGCATACGCATTGAGTTCTTTAAATGAAGTTAATGGTGCTTACCGGATTATTAAGGAACAGATTGAAGAAATGTTTTTGGAATCAAGGATTAATCAAGATTTATACAATTATATGTCAACTTCCCACCCCAGGACTCCCTATTTTTTCGGTATACCTAAAATCCACAAAAACTTAACTAACCCACCTATGCGCCCCTTGATTGACAGCCGGGGTTCACCATCTTACGCATGTGCTAAAGTGGTGGATCATGTACTTCGTAAATACATTGTTATGGAGACACAGATCTGTAAAGATTCGTGGACATTTTTGTCCAGAATAAATGAGATCAATTATGAGGAGTGTCATAACTTCCTCACGGTAGATGTTAAAGATTTATACACCTGCATCCCACAGGATATAGCAATTGATTGGGTAAGTGACAGATTGAGAGCTAGGGAAGCCAGCAGTTATGACATCTCATTGGTATGTGAACTTCTGGATTTAACATTACCTAGGAATTTCTTTATGTTCGGGGACAACTACTACTTACAGACAGTGGGAGTTGGTATGGGTTCGCCCTATGGGGCCAGTGTGGCGAACTTGGTCATGGCCCAGTGGGAACACCAACTTGTCTTTAACCACCCCTTGTATAGTAAACATTCAGTATTTTACACACGTTATTTAGATGACATTTTTATTCTCTTCAATGGAAATGAGGTACAGGCTGTAGAATTTGTTGACCATCTAAATGCTACGACAGACTTCCTGGAGTTCACCTTCACTTTTAGTGTCAAGCAGATAGCTTACCTTGACATTTTATTAGAAAAGGATTCTACTGCTTATGTTATACATCTAAGGTACACAGGAAGTCTACATACTCTAATACCTTGCTGCATTTTACAAGCTGTCACCCACTTACACAGAAACGTGCAGTTGTTAAAGGACAGCTTGTAAGGGCAGCAAGAATTACCAGTAGAGATGACATGTTTGACACTGAATGTATAACTCTCAAAGGGATGTTTTTGAGCCGGGGTTATCCCTTTAAACTTATTGAGGACCTTATTAAAGAAGTTTAATTTAAAAGGAGTTCTAATGTTTATGCACCACTTTTACAGATTAAGGAAAGTGTTGACCTTATTACGTTGACATCTCCTGTTAGCAACCTGAGTCTAGAAATTGTGGATAGGACCATCGAGGTGGACACACCCAGATTTATTACTACCTTTGCAATGGATAGTGACATTTTGTGGGACATTGTCAGAAAGAACTGGCACTTGTTTAGAGCAGACCCAGGGGTGTCTGCTAAATTAGGTTTGTGTCCGAAGGTGACTTATAGGAAAGATAAGAATCTCAAGTCCTGGTATGAGATGAAACCTCCCATTACAAGATCCCCGGGAATGTTCAAATGCCATGCTTGTAACTTTTGTAACTATATAATTGAATCTAGTAGATTCTCTGTCAACAATAAAGAGTTTAAACTGAAACATAGGAATAACTGCAACTCTAAGATGTTAGTTTACCTAGCACAACGCCAAAACTGTTTGGCATACTATGTGGGGAAGACTGAACGTAAGTTTAGGGAGCGTATTTACGAACATCAGTACGCTATAAGGAAACATAAATTAACCAACACCCTTGCCAAACACGTTGTGGAATTCCCTACCCACCAGTTTAAATTTATAGCAATAGACCAGCTAGTTGCGGACAACAGAGGTGGTCCAGCGTCATTAAAGTTGCTGGCACTTGAACTACATTGGCAGATAAGGCTGGAGGCTTACCATTTCCCAGGTCTCAATGAAGCATGTTAAATATCTTGTTTATTGAGTATTTTGAGTCTCAAAAGGTAGATATAGGTATATGTATTTTTTATAATGTTAAGATTTTATATTTATAGGTGCACTTGTGGTATGGGTGGACATTTATTTACATCCACGTATATGCATTTGTCCAAAAATACACTGTCAGTTGGACACATGCATTTATATATATACATCACCCTGATAAGGAACTATGAATTGGGTGGATATGATTGTTTAACTAACCATCCAAGTGAGTATTTTGTATTTTATATTCAGGACCTTTTTAGTTCCTTTTGTACTTTTATAAATACTTCTACAAGGTTGATACCTGTATTCCAAAGTTTACTAGTTTTACTAGTAATTTCTATTTTTGTGTTTTTTTAATTCGTTGACATAATTTTTAATTTATGTAATTTCCAACATTAATGTACATCTGTAGATTTTGTATATAGATATCTGAAAAGTTTTATGATAGCCTTTGTGTACTTTTAAGAAGTAATGACAAATTAATTGACTGTGAGGAGTTTTTCATACAGTTCTTCCGCCTATTATGGATTACAATTAACACTCATTATACTTAATTGATGACCAATTAGGGTTTTAAATGTAGTAGGTTGGATGTGTCTAATTCATTCTGAAGAAGTCTGCTTACTAAGCAGATGAAAAGCGCTTCAATAAATTTTGGTGGTTGAATTTTACATCCTGGTGGTCTTTGTGTGGTCACTGACCAGGTTTCATAACATCTACTTTAATCCCTGGATTCTCTTAGCTGCTTTCAGTATTTGTTTTAAAAGTATCCTGTGGAGTTTGCTGTTTTTCTTAGTATGTCAACTAGCTGATACCATGGAGATGTGTAGTCCAATATTACTTCCTTTGTATTACAGCTGCAGGTGTCCGCTCTGCGAACCGTGAGACGCATGACCGTAGGCTGGCGCGGCTGCGCCACCATGCAGGTTAGTAACCCCATCTAGTACTTGTAAATAAATATTATAGTGTAGCATGTATCAGAACACTGCAGTGTATTGATTAAAAGTAATCTAATGTGCAAGCAAGAATTGAAAGTTTGCAGGTATGGCTGCAACAAGTTCATCAGTATGCAAGTGTGACTGGAAAAATAATTTATAGAAATAAATAGTGCTGTAATACACATGTCCCACCATTAATTAAATGTAGTATAACCTGCAGTAGTCTCCAGAGTACAGCTTCAGAATCTGAGGTAGTCACATGTGTGATTTATCCCCTGTTGAAATGCTGAATCATGACAGAAGTGAGGCTGTTGTAAAGTGTTTGAATCACCACAGGTCTAATATGTGAACAAAGCCTAGAAGTACCAACCTGAACTGTGAAGTTGCAGGATGTGTGAGAGTGACAGAAAGGGTCATGTATGAATAAATAAAGTAGTAATAACCCCTGAATATATTAGCCCCAGTGTGTTTCCACAGAACTAAATGCATGTGGGAAGTACAAATTAACATCCCAAACTGATTTCAGTGTGTCTGAATCTGGAATGTCTAGGCCAAAATCTGTATATGGTGATAACAGTAAACAATTTGCAGATAGAATGAATGATTATCTGACAGACTAAGCAGCCATAGTTGTCCCCTGTCCTGTCATCAAAGTGTAGCAGGATGATGTATCTGATCAAATTAAAAATAAGTAGGATAGTGATGTATTTGTAACAGGTGTAGCATGACAGTCAAATAAAAATCATTTTGAAACATCAGCCTCAACTTAATTGTGTACCTATTACAAATGTATATCAATGTGTAACTTATGAATGTGTCATCACTTTCTATCTCCACCCAACCCTATAATTCCATATAACAACACCCAATAAATATTGGTATGTGAACATTTCATTAACCATGGACATTTGTCCGTTTCAAAAATATATGCATGTCTGTTCGTGCATGTGCCCTGTTCATAACTGCAAATCTGATGGCCTGTTGCCATTAATCAACCCTGCATGTTGTTTGATTGTGTATTTCCGTTCAAATAATGCATGTGATATTGATATGCCCCTTGTTCAATGGTGTTAATATCTGGGTGTTTGTTTAATGGGAATACCAATGCATGCTGTTACAACTAATCTGAATGGAATAATATGCCACTAACCCAAACTAACATAACCACTCACAAACCTAGAACGCTTGGGAAGGCAGGTCCCAGCGGACCCACCTCTCCCACCTCAGCTGGCAACTGCACCTGGCACTAGTGCCCAGGCCGGACCCTCCTCCGGTGGCCCTGTGCCACCTTTGGGTGGAAGCGCTGCAGGGGATGGGGCCCGTCCCCCCTCTGCAAGCGTGGCCGGAGGAGTTCGTCCACTCACCCTCCAGGGTGTCCGGTCTGTGGTGCGAAGGGAGATCCAAGACTCCATTCTTGGGCCCCTATGCCAGCTCGAGGCTCGTTTGGCACAGCTAACGGCCCTGGCCGTTGCCCCGCCTACACAGCCCCCAGCACAGCCCCGTCCTGGGCTGTGAAGGAACAGTGGCAACTGCCTATGGGTGGGGATATCAGTTCCACTGTTGCCATCTGTGGGCTCATGCGTCTTGGATATCCCAACCTCCGTCCCCGTCAATTGTGTAACCCCCCCACGTGTGTCATACACCGCCCCTGTATGCGTCTTGTATGTCTTGTCTGTTAACCTACCCAACCTACCTCCCCAGCTATACCGACTTCCTTCACCTGACATACCACTCTCACCTGAAAAAAAAAAAAAAGGGCACTCTGTACCCACAAAAAAATTACACCCCATACATAGCTGTCCATGTCGCACACATGTCCGCTTGACATTGAAACTGTTAATTACAATTGGCTCTACAACAAACATTAATGTTGTCCTGACACCTCTCTCAGGGGTGGAAGGTTTCAAATGTCTCACCAAAATACATGGAAATGCACAGCTGTTGCTGCTAAAGACATGGTCATCTATGGGCCTTACCTACATCCCTCCTGCAAATCCCACGCTTGTTACCCTACTGTCTTACCCTCTTTGTGACCCCTTTTTCACCACTTTCCTATCACCCCTTTTTCTTTTCTTTCAAAGAAAATAGCGCGGGTGTGCGCTTGTTTGCGCGGAGCCTACCGCCAGTGCGCATGCATGAGCTCCGCACAAACGAGCGCAGACCTGGTTTTAAGTGCTTAAAAGTGTCTTTATGGCACTTTGATTGACAGGTCCTGTACTCATTTTGAAAGTCTGGAAAGAAAAATAAATTCTTACTGCCAGTCTCGAACCCAGGACCTTGGTAACATTAGTCTGTATGACCTACCACTAAGCCATGACTGCCATACAAGAACATAGTGCTAAAATAAATATAACATGTAATAGTAGGAATCAATATAAAGGCAATATAGGAGGTGTACTACCCAATACATTTCAGGTAGAGTTTTAATGGCCGAATTACTGGATTCCCACACTTGTTCAGTGTTAACAGAAACAGCCCTACTAATTGTTCGCTTGTACATAATAATGTAAGGTAATGTACACATAAGAAGATACGTAAATGTACACATACATATATATATAAATATATAGTAATACATATGAAATATAGTCGTAGGTGTCAGTATCCATACACACTCACTACAGGAGACAGTGAAGATAAATGCAGCAGCCAGAATCTGCAACACAGCCTGATTCCTGTGAGACCTACAAACCCCTTAACTGCTGGAAGGTGCCTCCAGCACTTTGATAGACCCTGTACTCAATTTGAAAGCAAAATACAAGCATACTAGTAGGCCCTACCACAAGACCATTGTAACACTAGTCTGTAAGACCTACCAGCAAGACATGACTCTCATACAGGAATATAGTGCTACATAAGTGGAACATGTAATAGTAGGAATGAAGATAAAGGCAATATAGTATGTGTACTACCCTAAGCATGTCAGACAGACCTTCACTGTCCCAATTACTGGATTCCCATACTAGTGTGTGTTAACAGAAACAGCCCTGAAAATTGTTAGTTTGTACCCAATATTGTCAGCTAATGTACATATATGACAGTATGTATATGTACACATATGTATATATAGCAATACATAATAAATATAGTTGTGGGTGTCAGTATGCATACACACTCACTACAGGGAACAGGTGGGAGAAATGCAGCAACCTGAATTCACAACACAGCATGAAGCATGAGAGATGTACTAACCTTCACACTCACAGAACATTTTCCAACAGCATACCAGCATGGTCCACGCCCTTACAATCTGAAAGGGCAACGCCTATCTCACATACCTTTTTATAGCACTGTCCTGAAATCACAGTGAGACATGCAATCAGTACACAACTGGCTGTATGCAATTAGCCAATGCTGCCTTACAATTGGTGCAGAGGCCATCACATGGGCCTATGCAGATACCTACAAAAGCATTCAGCACCCACACTCCACACATGTAATACAATCATTGCACAAACCTGAGAAAGAGAGAGAGAGAGAGAAACAGAAATACGAAAATAAACAGACTGACAGCAGCAAAACCAGCAGCAGCAGCAGAAAACTGCAAGCAGCAAGCAGCATCACTGATACAGCAACAGCTGCCACAAACACAGGTAATGCAAAGTAGCAGGTTAATACTGTGTTTACTGTGACACCTCCAAATGCATCATAGTTCACTATCTATAGGTATGTCCATGAGATAGGTTGTGTGTACATAGTCCTGAAATATATACATATGTAATATTGCTGTACATGTTGCCCATACTTAAAACTTCCATAGCTTAGAACACAAGGCCAGTTGTGCATATGATGCAGTAGTTACCAGGGTCAGTAGAGGTTACTCCTCATTGGTGTGGGACCACTGTGTATGTATGGCACTGTTCAGGTACATATCCCGTAGTATGGCCAGGGATTAATATCAGTCTGTCATGTGGTGCTATGTCCTCCAGGGGTGAATGTAGCACACATCCAGGGATACCATTTCGTAACAGTGATGCTATGTGTTCTGCAATGATGAGGGTGGCTTTCACCTGGACATGTGAGAGGATAGGGAGGTTACAGTCATCTGGGATAACTAATACCACATGTGTAGGAGAATGGGGGGTACCTGCACCTAAACTGTCTGCAACAATGTTGCCAATATCTGTGCATTTGGTGAATGTGAAGCATCTTAACACTGCTGACCACAGATGCTTTGCCATCATGTGAATCTGCCCTGTGCTGCAGTAGCCTCCTACTATTGTTATACAATATGCCTGTATCTGTAGTCCACTGGACAGGATTAATAAGTGGTGTGCAGTTGTTCTGGGTTAGATATGTGTGTGCACAGTACATGCAGTATGTGGGATGTCTGTGGTAAGCATATGCAAAGGGGCCGGCGGTGTGTGTTGTGGCTTCCACTGGCCCAATGGGCTGCATGGATAGCATCACTGTCATAACTAGTGAATAACTGTGTAATTACATGCATACATAGCTAGGTAGTGTACTGTGCTTGTGGTGTTGTTCGGATATGTATATCCAGGCTGAGTAATGTGTGTCCACATCACAGGGTTGGATGGCAACACACATCCAGTATGTAGGGATGAACACCCAGAGTGTGTCAGACGTGTCGCCTGTGCAGAAATATCTGGCCATTACCTGTGCATCCCCACAACACACACACATGCAACATATGGCAGAAGTACTATAGCAGTACACACATGTTCATAGGTTCATACTAGGCTATTTGCCCTAGGGCATTGGTAAGCCTAGTAGAATGTGTTTGTCTTTCGCCACCCAATTACAAGTTATGCTGCTATGCCCTTGTCCGACGTTAGTATACTGTGCCTCTGTCTAACAGTGACATAGAAGTAATACCTGGGGTACAACTATGATCTCCATCCACTCATCCAGATTCCTATGGAAGAGAGTCAATGAGAGACTCTGCCTAACCTGTAGTGTGAGCTCATTACAGAGTAAAGGGAGCCTCTTGGTTAGGAATATGCCCCTCCAGCATGTCCATGTATGTCAGTGCTGAGGTCCAGGTCTCCTGAGCATGTGGCTGTATGGGACTCTGATTGCCTGAGGTGCAGCATGTTCATTGCTGCTGGGTAGGGCATGGCTGTATATGGCACGCACAGATTGCCTCTGAACAGGCAGTATGCCACTGAGTCCAGCTGGATTTCCTTTACCTGGGCAGCATATGACATCTGTTTGAGCCATTGCATCCTCTTGATGAGGTACTGTTGTCCTGTACCAGTTGCTGTAGGTGTCTGGTTAGGTACATCCCAAAAGGTGCATTGTACGCAATTATATGCCTGATGATGGATGAGTAAAGAGGCACAATGACCTCCCCTGCCATACATGTGAATCCCTCATGATTAGCTGGGCTATATAACATGTCTTTCAATCCACGTTGGCCATGTGGTTGACAAATGACAGACCACTACCATGTTTCTTCCCCAGGTCCCCAACTACGTCTTCTGTACTCAATGGCCTAACACCAATGTTGTACTTTGCCACCAATGTGGAGGCGTGGGAATCTGCATTGAATACTGATACTCCCCCTCCCTTGTTCAAGTGTTGGGGCCGACAAGAATGGTAACAGCTATAACTTGGTAGTACTGGTGTGCTCCTGTGAAACTTGAAACAGGTTTATGTTACTGCACAGATATCGATGTCCAGAATGCTAAGTAGGGTTTTGAGTGCGTGCATCCTGAGGTCTAGACTTCCGTGTTGAGTAGCATCACTCTTACTTCCTCATCCTTTGTGATACAAATGGATGTGGGTTTGCCTTATGAGCCTTGCCTAATACAGGCACTATGGGTGTAGCAAGAGGCTCTGCCAAATTCCAATAGGACAGGGGTGACAGGTGCAAGCTGTCCCTAGCAAAGCATACCACCCCAAGATGGCAGGCATTGGCACACCTGTGAATGACACCAGTATGTCAGTCAATTGATGGAAGGGATCATTGTGCCTTGGTATTGTGGCATTGTTCTTGGTGAGGGTAGGGTGCTACTCAAGGTCAGGGTCAAACTGTATTGGGCTACATGCTCAGAGAGCTCTGTACTGTCTCATGTCATGTAGTCCAGGGAGGTATGTGTCAGGTCATTCACACCAGCATGGACATTGACTGAGTCATACCTGTACTTGCCTTGGAGTTACCTGAGTGTTTGTGTTATGTGGCAGGTCATAGTGCCCGACAGGCTGCACACCATTACCCTCACCTCGTTAAGCCTGGTGAACGTGATGTTAGTGTGCCTGATGATAGAGGCACCTAGTACAGGTGTATGAGGTGTGTTGTTTACTGTTAATGGCTGTGAGTGTTCAGCACATTGGCTTTGTGTGATATGTGTTGCACGTGTTCATTTCCGTGGTAGTGGTTGCCTGAGTGTCTGCTTAGGAGGTCTCTGCTGTGTAGGCAGACCTGTAGTCCGAGCCTACAAGTATGTTCATGTGTGATCATGTGTTAGTTCTGCTGTCGTGGTAGGTCTATGTGAGACTGGAAGTGTAGTGAGTATGGTTTCCCTCGCCACCTGACTGGTTATGGTGGTATTGAGTAGACAGAGCCTAGCCTCCAGTTTGGTATATGGTTGCATCACTCACATGAGTTTGAATTTGTTGTTAGGAGGAGGGGGTTGTCTGTGTACATGCAGCTGTTCTAACATTGTCTCTGGAGTACCACACTCACCAGCTGGACTGGGGAGGGAACTGACAACTGACCTCTGGACATGCTAGAATACTATTGTGAATTCCGTAATAATTGAAAACAAGGTCCAGTGGGGAGTGAGGGTGTACTGATATTACCTACAACTGCTGACTGATATAAAAGTGTCAGTGAGCAAGTGCCAGGTAACCTAAGTGCAATGTGTCACAATTAAGTAAATGCAACAATGACAAGCAGTCACTTGCTGTCATGTGTAACATGGAAGTACGTACAGTAAGCAATGCAGATATCAGTAGTGAGTCACATATGTGTTGAGAAGCTGTGTATTATGTGGAAGTAGCATACCAGTGAAATAACAAGCTAACAAATAACAAGCATATAAACAAAGGTAGATCCAGGAGGCCTGGATGTAGTGTTTGCTACAGCAAACAAGGTGTAGCAATGTCAGTAAGATACAGCTCAGATATGCAGGCACTATAAACCTAAAACCAGATGTCCCCAGCTATGAATGGCAGAGTACAGCCTATTGTCACACACGAGTGCAGACCACAAACCTTGTTAATGTTAAATAACTGGCCTGAAGGCCAACTGCCTATACCAGAACTAATACACTTGTACACTGGGCCCTCAATCAGCAGTTCCCAACTTCAATGGATGAAAGATATGTGTCCTGCCACCACAGTGCTTGCCACAAACCTCCCTAATGTAAAACAACTGGTCTGAAGGCCAAGTGCTTAGTCCAAATGACTTAGAATGATAGCTACACTGTAATCAAGTTACAACCAAGCAGTAATAAGTACAATTTAATACTCCCTGTATACAATGTGTACCATGTATTGCTGAGATACTATGCTGATAACCTGTTTGTGTACCTTTCCAGATTAACATGGCTCCAAAAAGGAACCCAGCATATTCTGCTGCAGAGGATGACGTGATTCACCAGAGCCTGGTGCATGACTATGCCATCCTGTTCTCACGCACCACCCAGAATCAGCAGGAGAGGTCTGCACTGTGGCAAAACCTAGTTAGCAGGATAAATTATGTTGGCATGCATGATAGGACATATGAGCAGGTGAGACATCACTGCAGTGATTTGATTAGAAATGTCCGCCAGCGTGCTGCAGATATCCGCAGGCAACAGGTTGCCACAGGTGGGGGGGTGGCCACACATCCCCCCCCTCACCAGACAGGAGGGGCTACTGCTAAGTGTTGTGGATCCTGCCCCAGAACAACAACAGCAACAGTCATGCATCATGATGGAGGTTGGATCCACACAGCAGCAAGACACCGAGCGTGCAGGTAAGATGCCATATTTATTTATTGTTATTACTTTTACATTTGTTGACCAAGATAGTCTAGCTGGATATATGTCCACTTTCAGTAGAGGCCTGGGGAGAAAAGCTCCACACATAACATAATAAAGGCAGACAGACAAGTTGTTAATACAGACAGCCAACATAATATAAATATACACCAGCCTGTTAATTAAATCAACATACATTTAAGGAACTCAAACAGTTTAGAGTCATACACAATGTACTGTCGGTTTCAAAGCAATTCTACCTAAAGCATAACAGTTATGCAATAAGGCAAAAGCCATATAGATAATACTTAGGGCTCAGAAGGGTAGAGAAGTAGAAGGAGTATGAAAGATAAAATAATAGGGAAGAGGCAGGAGTCAAGAAGGGAAGTGAGGAATAGAAGGAAGACAGTCAAGAGGAGGTGGGAGGGATGGGAGAAGTAGGTCAGAGCATAGAAGGACATCAAGGTGAAAGAAACAGGGTAGAAGCTAGTTTTATGCACAATGAGGGGTTAAAGGTAAAGAGAGGGTGGGGAGAGGGACGTTAGCCTGGAGTCCAACAAGAACAAAGCCAGTGGTTTTGGAAGTACAGTTTGAGTTGTCGTTTGAAGAGAGGTAAGGGTGAGATTAGAGTTAACTCCTGGTATGTACATATGACTGTTCTGTACACTGTTACTTCATGCACGCATAAGGTGTGCATGTTGTATGTATATGTCATCATGATATGTAATTGTGCATGTGTGATACAGACATTATGAGCAGCTGATGTGTATAAGGGAACTAGTGTACTACTGTACTGTATCATGTGCAAAACAAATGGCACACTTGTGCCCACTGACATTACTCTCTTCACACTTCCAGGTCCCTCCCATCTAGCAACGAGGCAGGCCATACATGCTGGTGAGTGTTTTTAATATTACCTGAAAAAAAATTTATAATACTAGTAAGAGTAGTGTAACTCTGTAGTAGACATGCTGGTGAGTGTGTTAATAATACCTGTAATACCCAGTTGTACTAAATTAAGAGTAGTGTAACACGGTACTGATGTGTGTGTTTACTGTGGGGTGTGCATGTGTGCGAGTGTGCCTGTGCCCATGTGTGCATGTGTGTTAGTGTCCATAAGTGCATGTGTCCATTTCTGAATATGTGCATTAGTATTGAAGTGCATCTCTGTCAAATATGTGTTGAGACTGTAATCTGTGTTCCCTGTTTTCCTCCCGTAGGTTCTGGTGCTGCTCTGGTGACCTGCAGCAGGGAACCTGAATCTTGTGCCCCAGGTACTGATGATGATGAAATGTCTGTAATGGTACAGGAAGGTGTGTCTGGGTCCACCATTGGTCAGCCAATTGACAGTACACAGCTGTCAACCCCGTCAATACGCACAGTCATTCTGCCATTACATCCTTTGTCACCATTGTCCCTAGGTGATGGACAGTCTGCAGTGGGCATAGATCAGGGTAATTTGGTACCTGTGGTACATGCATCCCCCAAGGCAGCCATGAGCAGGGTCCTCCAATGGTACCACGCAGACAGTCACCCATGGGTTCTCATGGGGGCATCCGTGGCCGTACTGTCTCTGGCTGACATGCCCAAGGAGGTATGTCAACCTCCACTATGTTTTGAACTGTCATGCAGGCACAGGCACGTATGGAATGGTACACCAGACAGGGTCTGAGGGAGCTGAGAGCATGTCGCACAGCCATGACAGACGGCGTGTGTGACATTGCAAATGCTATCCGTAACTTCACAGATGTCGTTGACAGATGTTGTGGGGGCATAGAACAGCTGCTCCACAACCAGATGTCCATGGGCCAGGGCGATAGTGTGCTTTTGCAATGTAGACGTGGCCGTATGCCAGCAACAGCACCAGCTGGCAGTGGCCGCGGACGACAACAGGCCCACTCACGCACCTCAAGTGCCAGCACCAGCCCCAGCAATGCTGGGTCTGTGCTGTCATCAAGACGCCCCAGGAGACCATGTGCACGTGGCTCTGGACAGTCCCAACAGGGAACTGTGTCCAGTCAACACACCCCTGCTTCTGATGACAGTACCCAGTCTGGGTTAGTACTGGATATGGCCCGTAGCACCCCTGCCAGGCACAGGTACCATGTCCGTGCCCACAGACACTGATCTGGATGACCTGACAGGTGCAGTCTGTGGCTGTCCACAAAACCCTGTACATGGCAGCCATTATGTGGGACTGTGTGCGTGCTTACACACATGCAGAAACCTAACACCTAGGGCAAACACATACACACACACACTGTACCAACACTGGTCCACCCTGTACTGCTGCCCCTCACAAACACACATACACACACATATCAATTGGAGTCACCAGTGGCTGGCTTGGGCATACCTAACCCACACCCTGTGCATATGATGACACTGTGCCACCTCCTGCATACTACAACATTGGTGCAGGAAAAGGTAAACACGTTGCTGATGCACAGGGTGACTACATAGATGTGTATAAGTAGTAACATGTTTGTAACTGTTCACTGTTCCAGTATGATTGTGTGTATATCCCAGTAGTCCTGCTGCAGTAACTGTATGAATGTCCTCAATTGTTATCTGCACCCATACTACTTACCAAAGTGTACCAGCTGCACACCATCACATGCTAACATTGACCATGGGAATGCCCATCGTGTGCTGTTATGTAGATTCAGCTATATGTATCTGTTCTGTCACACATGCATTTATACACACCCTGCTACCCACACACATGCACATGCTCACCTGCCATTCCCATTATTTATTACCCTACATGAGTAGCTGTCGATACATGACAGGTACACATTTGAGAAGTGCACTATGTTGTTTACTACTGACTTCCTCTTCTCTACCTGTACTCACAGGGTGCAGGCAACCTCATCAGTTCAAAGATGTAATTTGCATCAGGTACTGTGGTACCCTGATTGCCACATCAAACATGTTTCCCATACGAAAATGCACACACAGACACATCCCACATCCACACGCTTGCCACATTCAGGCTTCAAAACACTATCTAGGTATATTCTGGTACATGTGCGTGTTACAGTAGCATGTAACACTATACTGAGTACTGGCAGTTGTCTGTTGTCATGTTGTTTGTATAGAATAAAAGAATTGTTTGATTATCCTACTTCGTTTTGTGGACATTACTTGAAGAAGTGTTACCTTACATGTGTTATTGGTACCACCACCTTCTCTTTTGTAGTTTTGTTTGTATAGGGGGCTGTCAACATCATTGTTTGTTAAGGGTAATGAGCACCCTCCAATGCATAGCCCCATGTGGCAAAAGCCACATCCCACCCCCATCATTGTGCACACACACTAACCCCACCCACAGTAAAACACATACTTTCCATTTGCAAGATTCAAACCCATACCTAACTGTGTTATGACAGTAGAAACAGACACATTAGCAGAGTGTGCTATTTGCAGTAGTTGGGGAAATTCTTTCTAATGCTGTACTTAGAGGGTGCTGACATCATCTGTGTGTAGGAGGAGGAATGTGCACCCTGTAGTGTGTTCTCCCATTTGGCAAAAGGCAGTTATCCCTCCCAGCATAGTGCACACACATAAACCCCACTCATACATTCCCTTTGCAGGATTCAAACCCCTACTTAACTATGTTATGACACTGGAGAAAGACGCATTAGCAGAGCGCGCTATGCAAATTACTAGAGGACTTTAATACAGGTAATATACTTATAGAGTCCTGACATCATCAGTGTGTCAAAAGGGGGATCTGCATCCTGTACTGTACTGTCACAGTTGCTAATAGGGGCATTTCCCACACACACATCGATGTGTTTGAGGTTTGCATATGTGGGGGATCCAGTACTCCAGCATGATTAGTATATGGTTTGATTGCAACAATGAGGGATATACTCCCAGTGGTGAGCATTTTGTACTCATGTTTGTGATGATCAGGTCTAGTATATCTGCCCCTCTTGTGGGAAGGTTGGTTACCTGTTCCATAGCTAAAGAATGTCTGATCTATGGGAACCCTAGAGCTTGGGTATTGTGGCTTGTGTAATGTTCACAGTCTATGTTTGGGTAGCTGATGTCACCCAGTATGATGGTGTTTGCAGAGAAATCTATACTCTCCTGTGTCAGCATGAAGGCTGTGTGGGAGTCCTGAGTTTGAGAGGGTGCTGTAAGAGCTCCTCTGTGTCTCTTTCCATATGGTCCAGGGAGGTACGCCTCAAGTTGTTTGCACCAGCATGGACAATGACTGCCTCATAGTTGTACTTGCTGTGGAGTGACCTGTGTGCCTGTGTTATGTGGCACATTCTATCACCTGACAGGTAGCTAAATGTGACCCTCACCTTGCTCTGTCTGGAGGGCGGCACGTCTGTCAACAGCTCATGTCAAGCAAGTTCACACCCCTCATAAATGATGTGGAAACCTTCAAAGGCCCCAGGCCTGTTGAAAATATGGACCAGACTGCAGATACCTGTATAAAGGCATTCTATGGACACATTCAGGAATGCATGGATTATGACACCACATATGAAAGCATGACCCAGTTCTCCAAAGGCAGATGTCCTGGGTGCCGGACACCAGCCATAAACACACTATACAATAGAAGGATGACGCCACTACATGATACAACAACCTCCCAAAATGTGAAGGCACCACTGATGAGTATTGGAAGACAACTACAGGCACCCATACGATTGTCTAAGGCCATCTTTGAGAGAAGATTCCACAAGCCACTGAGGATAATCACAAGGCTGTCTGTAGTTATGTTAGGAACCTGGGTGGTACTACCCAGATATGCTCAGAGGTAATCCAAGATGTCACACAAAATACAAAACACACAGACATTGCCATCATCCTAGTGCGCAGGTTCACTGCTGCCTTCTCCCCCCCACCACACCGAAAGGGCAGATATGTCTCGCGGCAGAGTGCTGCCCCCCCTGACATCACAGATGCTCAGGTAAGAGATGCCCTTCCCAAAGCAATAAACACTGCATCAATGGGAGCAGACAGTGTCCCAGGCTGTGTCCTACATGAACCACAAGAAGAGCTACACCCACACATAACACCACTGTTCAATCCCAGACTTACTACACGATATGTGGCCAGAGAGTGGCGTACAGCAACAGTGGCCCCTCTACATTCAGGTGGTGCCTTCACGGATCCTGGACACTATTCGCCCCATATGTCTGACTAGCTTTGTCTGCAAAGCTATGGAAAGGATCATCATGAACCTCACATATCTAGATATTGTGTACCTACAGACATGTCACCATACACAGTTTGGCTTTGTTAATGGCAGATCCTGCCTCTCAAACCTGTTTGATTGCTTTGAAACAGTCACCAAGGCCACTGTCAAGGGGAAGGAGGTCTACACAGCCTACCTGGACCTTGCATAAGCCTTTGATACAATACCCCACTTGTGCATTCTAGGGAAGCTCAGCAGTGTACATATTAACCCCTATGTCACTATGGTTATTGCACAGTGGCTCAAGGGCAGAACACACATGGCTAGACTTGCTGGAGCCATGTCAGCCTCCAACCTGGTACAAGTGGTGTCCCACAAGGCTCAGCCCTGGGAGCTGTCATGTTCATTATATATTTATCATAGGTACAGGCCAACATGGAAGTACTGTGGCTGAGCAAGTCGCAGGTGACTGCAAACCGGATGCCATAATCAACTCTCCAGCTAACACACGCATCCTCCAAAAGGGCCTCTTGCAAACACACGACTTGTGCCACAGCCATGGCCTCAAGGTGAATGACAGAAAGCGTATAGTCATCCCCTTTGTCAAACACAAAGTGACCACAAAGTACCACATATGTGTTAATCCATTAAGTGCAGACGAAGGAATTATGGACCTTGGGGTACACAGGTTGATGGCATTCTACCATTTGACAACAACATGGACAAAGTGGTTAGGTAAGCATGTTATATGGGCCACATCATCATGATGAGATCCACATGTAGATCAGGGGAGGACATTGTGCCCCTTTACTCATCCCTCATCATGCCCATAATTGACTATGATGAACCTGTCGGCATGCACCTTACCAGACACCTGCAGCAACTGCAGATACCACATACGTACCTTGACAAGAGGATCAAAGGGCTCAAACAGATGCCACATACTGACTGGTTAAAGAAACAGCAGCTCTACTCAGTGGCATACGGCCTCTTCATAGGCAATCTGTGGCTGACATATAAAGCCATGTCAAACCCTCACTTAATGGCCATGCTGCACCTCAGAATATCCAGATCCCATCAGGATACACGCTGGAAAGACTTGAACCTCAGGAGTGATATACATAGGACATGCTGGAGGGGCACATTCACAACTCAGAGGCTCCCTTCATTCTTGAATATTATACCAATAGAGGTTAGGCAGAGTGACTCAGTGACTATCTTCAAGAGTGATATTAATGACTGGATGTGACATTGTAGGGTTACCCTGGGTATCACTTATGTGTCACTGTGAAACAGAGGCACAGTATACTAACCTTGGAAAAGGGCATAGCAAGACAGATTTACAATGCATGTTGAAAGCCACACACATTCTGGCTAGGTGGATACATGCCCTGGGCAGACATCCCTGTATGAACCTATGGACCTATGTATCTTGTTCACCATTGGCCCTATGTGCTGTTAATCACCAATGCAATCTCAATACTATGGTAGCATGTGCAAAGGTCAGTTGTCAGTCACCTCTATGGTACAGTTGTGGGATATGTGTGTCATGTAGCAATGTCACAGCTGCCACATGTACACAGTCAACCCTATCCCCTACCCATGGATGTACAACACATGTATGAGATGGAAACACATGGCCAAACTGTGGACTAAGCACTCTGAACCCAGTACTGGCATAACCTGTCTGGTGGCATGAAATACTACAGTGACAGCAATACCAATCTGATGTGGACCTACACGGACAGCAATACAAGCATGGAAACACACCGGGTCAGTTGTGGAGCCTAAGGATAGCATCCTGCATGACTGGAAGACATCTCTGCAGCTGGCACACAGACATACATTAGGCCTGCACACAGCACGCATAACACATAGCACACAAATCCTGTGTGTCAAACAAGCACAGTCTGTACAGCTATACAACACTACTGCCGCAGTTGTGTTAGGTACTGTTATTGTCCAGTACAGTGAGAACATGCTCACCAGGCTGGACAATGTGTAGGTCACAGTGATATGCTCATGGGGCACTGTGGTCTACCACATAACACAAACATACAGGTCAGTCAGATGCATGGACACATATGACTCAGTCATTGTCCATGCCACCACAGCTGATGTGGGATGTCCCTCACTGTGATACAAGATAGGGAACATGGAAGGGATCACTGAGCAAGTGACACAGGCTGGTAGACCCCTGACCTTGGTTGGCATCAGACCCTCACCAGGGATTCTGACATATTACTGAATGCTAATGAATTAGTGTAGCTACAACACCCTAGCTGAACGGTTCTTAGCATGCAGTCACTGCATTGCTATGGAATAACGTCTTACCACTCCCACAACAGGTGAAAACATGCAGCACCTGTACATCAACAACATGTAGACTATATGCCCCAGACCAGGTGTGTATCCCTCACTACTAGGCTGATAGCATCTACATCTCACACTGTATATACACATCCCACATGCAGCACCTGCACAGAAGACCACAGTCATAATGTTACCCTGTGCAAATACCATGTATTCACATGTGGCAGGCATCACACATGGTAACTATTGAAGGTCACAGGTACATATGTGTATTTGGCACACACATACATCATGTGTGCATTGCCATAACTGGTTTAATCAATGTCATGCATTATTGTGAGGGACAACCCGCACACATGGGCATTCTGTGTGGGCAAAACACACGTGGCATGTCTGTAATCAAAAGCCATACATAATTGTGATATCGTTTAGAAAGGGGTATGTGCATCCTGTAGTGTGTTTTCCCAGTTGTCAAAAGGGATATTTCAGTCATACATACTTACCCCCCTTCACACACACTTACTGGATTCAAACCCCTACCTAACTACGTTATGACACTAGAGACGGACACATTAGCACAGCGCGCTATTTGCATTACTGGGAGATTTCCTTTCACGTGATATACTTATAGGGTGCTGACATCATCAGAGTTTAGAAAGTGGAATGAGCATCCTGTGGTGTGTTTTCCCAGTTGCCAAAAGGGATGTTCTTTTCATACACACTTACACTTACCCCCCTTCACCCACACGTGCCACTTGCTGGATTCAAACCCCTACCTAACTATGCTATGACACTAGAGACGGACGCATTAGCGCAGCGCGCTATTTGCATTACTGGGAGAGTTCCTTTCCCATGATATACTTATAGGGTGCTGACATCATCAGAGTTTAGAAAGTGGAATGAGCATCCTGTGGTGTGTTTTCCCAGTTGCCAAAAGGGATGTTCTTTTCATACACACACACTTATCCCCCTTCACACACACTTGCTGGATTCAAATCCCTCCTTAACTATGTTATGACACTAGAGATGGATGCATTAGCACAGCGCGCTATTCGCATTACTGGGAGATTTCCTTTCATATGATATACTTATAGGGTGCTGACATCATCAGAGTTTAGAAAGTGGAATGAGCATCCTGTGGTGTGTTTTCCCAGTTGCCAATAGGGATGTTCTTTTCATACACACACCCCCCTTCACACACACTTGCCACTTGCTGGATTCAAACCCCTACCTAACTATGTTATGACACTAGAAATGGACGCATTAGCACAGCGTGCTATTCGCATTACTGGGAGATTTCTTTTCCCATGATATACTTATAGGGTGCTGACATCATCAGAGTTTAGAAAGTGGAATGAGCATCCTGTGGTGTGTTTTCCCAGTTGCGAAAAGGGATGTTCCTTTCATACACACACACTTATCCCCCTTCACGCACACTTGCTGGATTCAAACTCTTACCTAACTATGTTATGACACTAAAGATGGACGCATTAGCAGAGCACGCTATTTGGATTACTGAGAGATTCCTTTTCTCCTGATATACTTATAGGGTGCTTACATGATCAGTGTCTAGAAAGGGGAATGAGCATCCTCTGGTGTGTTTTCACAGTTGCTAGGAGTAACATTTGGACTAAGTGTGTGAGCATGCCCAGTTCAGCCTTCCCATGGCATGTTGTGTGAAAGATGTCTCATTTATCTAAGTGTGTGAGCATGCCCAGTGTGGGCTTTCCATATGTTGAACTCTGCAGCCCATCACATTTGTGGATGAGTGTGACCTTCAACAAATACCTCCTGTTTATGGTTGTGTGTTCTGTGCCATGTTGTGTAGTTACTGTCCAAATGCTTTTTGTGAACACAACAGGGAGTATACTGTGCCTGCAGGTTTTGCATGGGATACTTTGCACACAATTGTCAACATCCGTTCATACTGACCTAACACTGTAGTACTGTATAGTGTAGTGGTTCTGTACTTTCACTGTGGTGGTCAGTATCCTGGGCTTTAGTCCTATCACTGCTTTACAATTCCATAGTGTGCACAACAGCCTGGTTAGGGTCCAGTTGTGCACATCTGCACAAAGGCGGTGCCTCTACAGACCATGGTAATTACTGCCCCATAAGCTTAACAAGTCTAGTCTGCAAAGCTATGGAGAGGATCATAATTGAGCTCATAAACAAAGATATAGGGGACATGCAGACATTGTACCCATCCCATTTTGGCTTGGTCAAGGGCAGATCATGCCTTTTGTACTGGGTTGACATCTTCAAAATTGTCACTTAGGCCATTGTTGGCTAAAGGCAGTCCATACAGCCTACCTTGGCCTTGAAAACACTTTCAACACAATACCCCACTCAGGTATTGTGGAAAACTCTAACAACCGAAATGTAAACCCATATGTCACAAGATGGGTTGCAAACTGGCTTAAGGACGGGACCCACAGGGTTAGAGTTGCTGGCACTATGTTAGACTCCAGGCTGGTCACAGGTGGTGTCACACAGGGCTCAGTCCTTGGCCCCCTATTGTTTGTCATGTACTTCCCAGAAGTACAGGCCAACATGGGAGGACTTTGGCTGACAATGTTTGCAGATAACTGCACACTGGGCGCCATAGTGGACAGTGCATCAGACACGGATATCCTTCAGAAGGGACTCATGGTAACTGATAGCTGGTGCCAGAGCCATGGCCTGAAGTTATAGTGCACAACATGTGTAGACATATCCTTCAGGAAAGGCAAGGTAACCCCAAGCTACCATATAGGTGGCATTCCTCTAAGCACAGAGGAGGTTATCATGGACCTGGGGACCCAGGTTGACAGTCGCCGTTCTTCTGACACTCACGTTGCTAAAGTGGCTAGAAAGACCTTCTACATTGCCCACCTGATCAGGATGGGATTCACATCCAGATCTAGTGGGTCATTGTTCCCCTGTACTCTTCACTTATCAGACCGTCGAGTAGAATGCCCTATTCCGGATGTATCTCACCCAACATCTGTAGCAATTGGAGACACCCTGAATGTCCCCCACCTAAAGGATCAAGGAACCCCAACAGCTGTCATATGCTGCCAGATTGAAGACACTCCCACTCTATTCACTCACATACCGTCTGCTTAGAGGTGACATGTGCCTGACATGCAAGGCCATGTCCAAACAGGGATTAATGGACATGCTCCACCTCAGAATCAGCAGATCCACCTGAACCACTAGTGCAAGTGACTTACACCTTAGCAGGGATGTACGTTGGACATGTTGGAGGGATGGAGTTATCACCCGGAGACTTCCTATGCTGTGGAATACAATCCCAGTCCATGTGAGGCAGAGCACCTTGCTGGCTGTGTTCAAGAGGTATCTTGACCTGTGGATGGAAGGTCATACGTTTAACCTGGGGATCGTCACTGTGTCACTGCTGGAGAGAGGCATGACAAAATAATGGGCACAGTACTTTTTCCATGTAAGGGGTGGTGTACGCCAACAAACTCTGTGCTAGGCTTATACCTGCCTTAGGGAAGATAGCCTAGTATAAACCTATGTACCTATGAACCTATCTGACCATGTTGCATTATGTTCAGATGTGAACCACTTACAACAGCCTCATCCAACATCAGTAGTGTATTCCACAACATGGGTGTACATTGGTAAACACTACTGATGTGCCCTAGGCCATTTCTAATGCTAGTCAGAGAGTGTGTTTGTCCGTCAACACATTGTAAGTGTAGTTTGCCATGACATATGTCTTGTTTAGTATACTGTGCCTCTGTCTACCTGTGACATAACATTGATACCCAGGGTAAACCTCCCATCTCCCATCCACTCATTAGGATTCCTGTTGAGGGGAATCAACAAGTGTCTCTACGGACAACCTGTACTGGTAGTTTACTCATGCGTGGGGGTGGCTTCTGTGTTATGGATAATGCAGTACAGCCTGTCCTATGTATGTCAGTGCTGGGGTTCAGGTCCCTCATGTGCATAGCTCCCTGCCATTCAGATTGTACAAGGTGTAGCATGTGCATTGATTCCAGCTTGGACATGGCTTTCTACATCAGGCACAGCTTGCATCTGGGTGGACAGCATGGCAGTGTGTGGAGCTGCACTCTGTTTAATCAGGCGACACATTACATGTGTTCCAGCTCTTTCATACTCCTGGTGAGGTACTGTTGTGGACTTTACAGGTGCTGGATGTGTCTGCCTGAGGTACACCCCACAGGGGCTGTTGTGGTCATTTCTAATGCTGATGAAAGATAACTGCAGAACCACGATGACCTCCCCTTAGCTAGATGTCAGAAAGCATGGACCATGCAATCACAAATAAAAACAGGACCCTCTCCACAAAGGGAAAGTGGCCTGTCTGGCGGACCCCAGCCATAAACAAACTGTATGACAGATGAGGGTTACTAATGCAAGACAGAGCTACATCTCCAAAAGGGAAGACAGCTGTGATCAGCACTAGTAGAAAGCTACATTATCTCATAAAGACATGCAAGGTCAACTTGGGGACATAAATCACCAAAGACAATGAAGGTAACCACACTGCTTTCTTCAGTTATGTCAGACACCTGGTTGGGAACCCTCAGATATGCTCAGAGTTGGTACACAACAAAATATATTCCAGTGACCTGACAGATATTGGCAACATAGATATTGGCACCCGATAGACACTACAGTGGGCTAGCAAGCCAGCGCTGCCCAATTTATCATTGCGACACATTTTAGAAGGGAACGCTCTAATGTCCTCTCTCTCTGGATGAAGCTGAATACACTGTTGCCCTAAATATCTCTATTTTTTACTGGCAACTGCTTATTGCTAATTAGCGATTGCCTCCACATTGCTAGTGACTACCGTCCTGGCAATAGAGCTGCTGCTGAGCGGTCTCTTCTATCCCACCCTGCCAGAAGAACTTTTAATTAGTAACTACCTAGTGCACTTTAGGCAAGCCTCGGTGGGAGACTCAAGTGGTTTCAGGTAGCTGTTACCCTCACATTTTCAGGAGAACTGCCTGTGTACTAAGACTCCGTAGAGTATTTCTTTTCTGTCCCATTTGAGTATATTATCAGGTTAAGCTCTTTCAGAGTACTGGATTACCATATATGTAACCACATGTAATTGCTAATAGTCCTTAAGATGTGTACAATAAGGCTTTATTCTAAAATGTAACACACTCATAAACTGTAAGTAAGCAAATCTCACCAGTACATTTGCCTGCATATTTCTGCTTGCCTATTTAATGTTTATCTGTTCAGCTGAATGTGACAAAGCTAGACGGAAACTACATCATTTTGAATTTGTGTTTCATCCTGAATGTGACAAAAAGAAAGACTGAAACTACATCAGTTTGTATTTATGTATATTTACTGTCATAACTGCATTTCCCATGATTATATTATCTGTATAATTTGACTTTACTGCTCCCATATTACCTAACTCATGCTTGTGTTATTTTCCAATCTTTCCTAGCTTTGTACCACCTCCTTCTGCCTGCTCTAAGGGTCCTGTGTGGTCTTTAAGGACCCCTGACTTTTTTCTTTGCCTTCCAACTGTCGGGTCAAAGATACCTGCTACCCCAGAACGTTTCTTCCAGTAACCAAAGGAATTTGAAAGTATGTTCCACCTTAGTTCTGACCATTAAGCTTACTTGTTGTCTTGTACTTAGCAAGTATAGAACACTTTTGAGTTACTGGGTTAGGAAGCCAGCAGCCATACTTTTTTTCCCCGGAATCTACTTCTAAGTCTCCCCTTGAACTGCTTTATCTCAACCTCCTTTACCAGTCAATGTTAATTTGGATATCTTTCTGTATCCTACTCCCTGTCCACTAGGGGGCGCCCTATTTCAGCCTCAGGCTCCAACTCTTACACCCCTTCCCTCACATCCATCTCAGACTTCACCCCATTTCATCCCTTGGCTAATCCTCCTGCTGTGTTACAATCCCTTTACTCTCCTCTCCTGACTATAGAGCTTCTTTTCTTACCCTTTACCACTCCACTTTCCTAGCCTTACTACAGCATTCCCTCATTCTACTTACCTGGTTACTTTAGCATGCCTCAGACATCTGCTGCTCTCTGATTGTCTCTACAGAATCTTTCTTTACCTGCTGAGCCCCGCTCCGTTCGCCCTGCGGGCTCACTCCGCTCCCCTACCCTACCCCCAAATCCCACCCACCCCCAGTGCATCCACATATATACCTACCTAACCACACCCCCTCTCCTCCAATTACTATCCAACCACAACTAACCATTCATCTCTCATCCCCCTATACTTCCTTCCTTAACCACACCCTTTCACTTATACCACTTAACTTATCTAACAATACCACACCCACATCACTTGTACTACTAACTAAAGCTAATATCCACCTTTAAAATGTATAAACTCCCCACCCTAGTACTCAAACATACCATATTTGTGTTCTCTCTTTCTTTCACTCTAATATTAGCACACCTTACTACCTCCTACGAACAACCACTACACTCACACCTTAACAAACTTTCTCCATAATTCATACCTACCTCAACCATCACATCAACATAACTTCCAATCCTAGCTATCTTTTACCTAGATATCATAGAATTACCCACATTAAACATGTCTACCCTAATCCCAGAAGGATACTCCTTCCACATAGTAAATATACAAACACTGCCTACCTAATCCTACTCCTCTCTCTTAGAAATGGAGATATTCACCCAAACCCAGGCCCAATTGACTCATCATCAAATCAATCCAATAACCTAAACCCTACTAATAACCCACTACTTAGAAAACCAAACAACTCACTCTCAATAGCTAACCTTAACATACGTAGTATTAATAATAAAACAACTCAACTACATGCTCTCTTAGAACTGTACTCCTTTGATATTATTTGTCTAACAGAAACCTGGTTAAAACACTCAACAAAAGACAGCGAAATCATTCCTCCTGGCTATAATATCCTACGTCGACAGAGAATCTAAAAAGGTACTGGTATATCTATCTTATTTAAATCTAGCCTTCAAATAACCACATTCCACCAAAAACCTCCCCAGGATTCCAATGCTGAAATTCTCATTACCAAACTTGAAATAAACACAGTCAAATCAATCTTTATTATCTGCATTTACATTCCCCCAGGAAATAACATTTCCACCATAGAAAAGATCCTTTGTTGGCTATCACTAAACTTACCCCAAGAAACAATAATCTTAGGTGACGTTAATATCGATTGGCAATCTTGTAACAACAAACAACCTACTAGCCATATTAACCTTTATGGATTCTCTCAGACCATCTCCTCCCCCACTAGAATAAATAAAATTAACAACCTCAAAACACAATGGCTGTGCCCCTGTACTAATCCTGACTAACTTTATTTCACCCCTGACTTTACTTCACATCTGCAATTTCTCAATTTCTATGTCAAAATCAGCATCTACTGACCTGTAACTCCTTCTAAATATCTACTTTTCATCTTATTTTCCTATATCCCTACTCTCTGTATATGTTATTGTATTCTCCATGTATGTCATGACCTACAATTCTTTTTGTTATTCCATAACCTTTGTACTATCTACTTTACATGTAGTTCATTAATGTTTTTTTTACTTATTATCATTAGAGATTAGAATTTTTGGAGCTTATCTCCCCGGGCCTCTACTGAAAATGGGCATATATCCAGCTAGACTAGCCCGGTCAACAAATGTAAAATAAAATAAATAAATAAAATAAACATTCCGGCGGACAGCTTCAGTGCGATTTACCCCCTCCCTCACCTCCAAAAGAAGATAGTTATCACTGCTGTATGTAACCTCACTGTCATCTTGGATGTCCATGTGAGAGCTGCACTCAGCAAAGACAAGTACACAGCATCAATGGGACCTGCTGGTATCCCCGGTTGCATGCTATGTGAACTCCAGAAGGAGCTGGACCCGTATATACAACTGCTATTTAACCTTAGTCTTGCTACAGGATATGTACCTGAACACTGGCGTACGGCAACAGTGGTCCCACTCCACAAAGGAGATGCCTCCACAGACCATGGCAACTACCACCACACAAGCTTAACCAGCCTTGTCTGCAAAGCTATGGGAAGAGTCATTATGGAGCTCTTACACAGACACATTGCTGACCTACGGACCCTTGTTCCCACCCAGTTCAGCTTTGTACAGGGCAGATCCTGCCTTTTGCACCTAGTTGACTACTATGAAACTGTCAGTAGGGCCATTGCTGAGGGCTACGCAGTCCACACAGCCTACCTGCACTTGGCTAAGGCCTGTGACACAATACCCCACTCAGGCATCATAGCCAAGCTCAACAGCTGACATATAACAGCATATGTCACAGGATAGGTTGCAAAATGGCTAAGAAACAGAACCCATAAAGTCAACATTGCAGGTGCCTTGTCAGATTCGAAGCCAGTCACAGGTGGTGTCACACAAGGATGTGTCCTGGGACCCCTCTTAATTGGTATTTACTTTTCAGATGTGAAAGCAAACATAGGGGGGTTGTGGCTGACAAAGTTTGCAGATGACTGCAACCTAGGCACCATAGTGAATACATCAGCTGGCACACACATCCTACAGAATGCCATCACAAAGGTGGATAGCTGGTGCCAGACGCATGGCCTGAAACTGAATGCAACTGATGTGTATTCATCCCCTTTGGGAGGAACAAAGTACCCACAGATCAATACATAGACAGCAACCCACTGAGCACAGAAAACAAATCAGACACCTGGGGACACATGTAGATAGTGACATCTCTTTTGACACCCCTGTTGCCAAAGTGGTTGGGAAGACTTTCTATCTTGCCCACCTTATCATGGAGGGTTTTCCATCCAAATCATAGGAGGTCATTGTTCCACTATCCTTCTCCCTTATCAGGCCCATGATTGAATACAAAGCCCCATATGGTATGTACCTCACCCAGCACTTGCAACAGCTGGAGAGACCCCAAAAGTACCTACCATGAAGATCAGGGTTCTTCAACACATGTCATATGCTTCCAGAATAGAGGAAATCCAGCTTTATTCTGTGTCATACTGCATTCTTACAAGTGACCTATGCCTGACATACAAGACCATGTCCAATCAGGATTTGGTGGACATGCTCCACTGCAAGCAATCCAAATCCACCAGAGCCATGAGAGCTGAGGATTTGAACCTCAGCACATACATGTATAGGACATGCTGGAGGGACAGAGTCATAACTCAGAGGCATCTCACACTCTAGCAGAGTATCCCAGTTCATGTTTGACAGAGTCCCTCACTGACTCTCTTCAGGAGACATCTGGACAACTGCATATGAGACAGAGGCACAGACTAGACAGAGGCACAGTCATGTTATTCAATTGCGTAAGGGGGTCATAATGTGTCACTACTAAGTCAGAGGCACAATATTCGGAATCTATTCTGTACACTTATTACCACTATAAGGGGTGGCAATAGCCACATCACTATGGCTAGGCTTATACATGCACTAGGGCAGATAGCCTAGTAGTAAACTATGACACTATGAAACACTGGTGTATGTGTAGGTATTGTCAGTCAAGCACTATGATGTGGTTTGGGGGGTTTGATATCTCCCTGTATTCCAACATTGTTTTGTCTATTCCTTCTAGCATGTCTAGGGATCAGTTGATAGTGTCCTCTCCTGCTCAGCTGGTGAACCTGGGAATATTGAGGCAATGTTACACTTGCCTCATGTACACTGACAACCCTCTCCTTCTCCCATAAAACACACATACATGTGAGAGATGCAACTATATAGCCAAAGTGGAGGCTGAGCTCTCTCAACATAGGAATAGCAAGACCAGAGAGAAGGTGAAGGTAACCACACACATCACAAACCCAGTCTCACATGGCACTATCACAACTTAAAATCATACACATAGACACACAAAGACATACTCAGAGGCTCTGATCAGAATTCTACCAAAACGGCAGTGGCCACCACAGCAGACACTCACACAACTGCCTCCACAGGGCACAGCACATGCAACACATTGAACACAGAGTCGGTGTGCCAAACAGTCACAGCCCTTAAGGCCAAACACAATGCCAGACACACTTGTCATAGGTGACTCCATAGTCAGACACACTGACGTCCCGCTCACCAGATCGAGTACGGAGGAGGTCACAGTAAGCTGCCTATCGGGCACTGGAATCCACCACATAATGCAAGCACTCAGGTCACTCAACTGCAAGTACAAGTCTGAACCCGTCATTATCCATGCTGGTGTGAACGACCTGAGATGTACCTCCCTGGACTACATGGAAAGAGACATAGAGGATCCCTCTGATTATGTAGGCCAGGCAGGTATGACCCTGACCTTGAGCAGTATCCTACCTTCACCAAGTATGATGCCACATAAACAGAGACAAGATGATCAGCTGTAATAATTTGCTTAAACTATGGTGTCATTCAAAGGGGGTCCAATGTCTGTCTGCCTGGGATGACATGCTGGACAGGCCACACTGATTTGCAAGGGACGGCTTGCACCTGTCACCCCTGGGCTTCCGGATTTCGGCTGATGCTCTGCCACCCCCATTGTGCCTTTTTTATGCAAGATTCAGATTCTACACCTACCACCCTAGAACACAGTAAAGGAAAGACACTAAGGGTAATGCTGCTCAATGCCAGAGGTCTCAACCTCAAGCTGCACACACTCGATGCCCTTCTCAGTATGTAGCACATTGATGTCTGTGCTGTGCCTGAAACCTGGTTCACAGCTTCTGACAGCACCCCGGCACTATCGGGTGTTACCTCATATCATGCGTTCTGGCACCAGAATCCGGACAACACCAAGAAAGGAGGGTGGGTGCCCATATTCATCAAGGACACCCTCACCTCAAGGTTGGTGGCAACACACGATGCATCGGAGACCATCCAGGTGCCAGTAACCATAGGCAAGACTGCTCTGCAGTTTGTAGCATGTTACATGCCACCCTCTCAAACTCAGGTACCTCACACAGCTGTCCAGCAAACACTGAAGGGGATAAATGTATCTCCAAACACCATCCTACTGGGTGATTCCAACTATCCAAATATAGACTGGGATCACTAATCAAGCCACAACACTCTAACACAAAGGTTCCAAGAGTTCATACACTCAAATGCCATGGAACAACTGGTCACCATCCCCACAAGTGGAGACAACATACTAGAACTCATCATCACGAACATGGGGTCACACTGTTCAACACCAGACGTATACCCATCATTGGCGAGATCAGATCATGGACTAATCTCAGTGGGAGTCCACATCCCACCCACACCCCAGATAGACAAACAAACAGTGAAGATCTTTTCAAATGCTGACTTCACATTTCTAAGGACTGGTGTGGTCTCTTTCAAGGCCCCCAAGCCAGCAGACACCATTACCCAAGCCACTGTATCACTTACAAATGCCTTCTACCAGCACCTCCAGGACTGCATGGATCAGGCAATCCCAAACAAAACAAAGACTCTTTGTACCACAGGCAAGCATCCAGTCTGGTGGACCCTAGCCATAAACAAGCTCTACAACAAAAGGAAGGAGCTACTACAAGATAGAGCGAAATCCGTAGAAGGGAAGACACCCCTGCTCATTGTGAGTAAAACACTGGGTTCCCCCATACAATCATCCAAGGCGAGTTTTGAGAGTAAACCCACTCAGGACTCAAGGGACAATCATGAGGCCTTTTTTACCTATGTTTGAAACCTGGGAGGGAACTCCCAGATATGCTCAGAATTAGTTCGGAATGATGTAAATATCACTGAACCTACAGACATTGCCAACATACTGGCTGACAGGTTCAGTGCAGATTCCCCCCCTCCCCCAACTGGAGGGGTATCTACACCAGAGGATTGTAGCCCCCCAAACATCTCCAATGCAGGGGTGAGAACTGCTCTATCCAAGGTGGAAAACACTGTATCCATGGGACCAGATGGTGTCCCCAGTTGTGTGCTCCATGAACTCAATGAGTAATTACACCCGCAGTTAGGGCAGCTGTTTAATCTTAGCCTCACCTCAGGATATGTGCCCAATGAGTGGCATACGGCAATGGTGGACCCACTTCACAAAGGAGGTGCCTCCACCAGCCCCAGAAACTACCATCCCATCAGCTTGACAAGCCTGTTCTGCTAAGCTATGGAGAGGATCATAATGGGAATAATAAATGAAGACATAGGGGACTTGCAGACATTGGATCCAATCCAGTTTGGCTTTGTCAAGGGCAGATCATGCCTTTTAAACTTGGTTGACTTTTTCAAGACAGTCACCCAGGCCATTGACATGGGCAAGGCAGTCCACACAGCCTACCTTGACCTGGCAAAGGCTTTCGACACAATACCCCACTCAGGTATCATTGAAAACATCACCAGCTTAATTGTGAACCCATACATCACAGCATGGGTTGCAAACTGGCTAAGTGACAGAACACACAGGGTCAAAGTTGCTGGTACCATGTCACACTCCCAAGCTGTCACAAGTGGTGTCCCACAAGGCTCAGTCCTGGGCCCACATTTGTTCAGCATCTACCTTTCAGAAGTACGAGAAAACACAGGAGGATTATGGCTGACAAAGTTTGAAGATGACTGCAAACTGGGAAGCATAGTTGGAAACCCATCTGACACAGACATCCTTCAGAAGGGTCTCATAGACACAGATAACTGGTGCCAGAGCCATGGCCTTACATTAAACACTAAACAATGCATAGTCATACCCTTCGGGAACAACAGGGTTACCCCTAGTTCCCATCTAGGTGGCAATCCTCTAAGCACAGAAGAGGTTATCAGGGTCCTGGGCACCCAGGTTGACAGTAATATTTCGTTTGACACTCACGTTGCCAGAGTAGGCCTGGGGCAGTTCCTACTATTAGGACAGAGGTGTGACCTGGTAGTGTCAGGGTGCTGATGTGGGCTTTGGCCCTGTTTTCTATTACAGCACTGATATCTACATTCCCTATACCGTGTGCGTTTACACTGCACGCATTTATACTTCTGGCATTGGGTAGCATTACATCTAGGTTACTATCGCTTGTGGTACCTATGAGGTAGGTTTGTATTTTTTGTGGTTTATGATTGGTGTGGGTGGATGTTAGTCGGGTCCTCAGGTGTGCATATGGTACATGGTATTACATTAGTTAACACATGGCATTCATGCCTCAGGTGGTGCTGCAGGGCTGCCTCTGTCGGATGCACATACTACACTCCCTGTACATGTTTGGAAGCAGGTTGTGTCATGTTAGGCATCCCTGTTACTATATGAGTGAGTTAGAGCGGGTATCAGTCCCAGTGTTCCTACTGACCAAGTGTATGTGCTATGCGTTGCCTCTTTGCCAAGGCCAGGGCATACTGGGCACGCCTCATTCTGCCTACTGGGACAAGGTCAGGTTGTTCCTCCTCCGAGTCACCCTCTGCCTGTGGTGGCCTTGGCAATGGTGGGGGGATGTTAGGCCCAGCCCTGTGCTGGTCCTGCTGCAGCTGTTTCCGCAGGATCATATTATGTAGCATAGCACATATCATGACCATTTGGGTACATGTAGTTGGTGTGTACTGCAAGGCTCCACCAGATGTGTCCAGACACCGGAACCGTGACTTGAGCAGCCCAAACACACGCTCTATGACATTACATGTTTGTGCGTGTGCCTCATTATGGCGTTCCTGTTCAGGTGTGTGTGCATTTCTGATGGGTGTCATCAGCCACGGCTCAAGTGCATAACCTGCATCCCCACTAGGTGTCCGTGTGGGAAGTCCCCACTGGCAAATGATTGGTACAGCTGCGTCAGATGCCAGATGTGGGAATCGTGGTAGCTCCCAGGGCAGCCAGCACACACATTCATTATTATGCTCTGGGCATCACACACGACCTGGCAGTTGATGGAGGGGTATCCCTTGCGGTTAATGTAGACTCTACCCCGCTCACCAGCTGGTGCTTTGATGCGTATGTGCGTGCAGTCTATTGCACCCAGCACCTCAGGGTATCCCGCTATTTGCTGGAAGAGACGCATATTGCTGGCCACAACCTCACGGTCATTAGGGACATATATATGATCACCGACATGTGCTGACATGGCATCCAGGAACTGGTGCAGTACCCTGGAGGCTGATGCCTGTGATATCCCCATCATATCACCAGTTGGTCTCTGGAAGGTACCTGTTGCTAGTATTCTTAGGCCAACACATACCTTGGTTTCCACTGGGATGGGTTCCCCTCTGTTGGTTCTGTGTGTGAGATGTGGCCTGCACAGCTCAACAATCTGCTGCAGAAGGTCTCTGTCCACTCTGTAGCGCTCTACTATCTCCAGCTCATGTAACCCATGGTAGGTGACCCTGGGCCTGTATACTCTTCTCCTTCTCCTCACTCTGGGTTGTCTGTCAGCATCTGCATTGTCACCACCCTCAGCAATTCGCCTATGCCTGATTATAACAGCTATGGCAGCCCCTAGCATTTCTGCTCTGAGTTCATCTTTTTTCAGTTTTCAATTCTGATAGCTTACTTCCTTGCAGTATCTCTTGTGAGAAACACCCTGCACTGCTCTTTGCAGTGTTTTAAGTGCTGGGTTGGGCTTCTAGTCTGCCTGCATAATTGCCTGCTTCCAATTGTTTCCACCAATTAACTCCAGCAGTATTCCCTGGTAGTTTCCCTGTATTTTGGTTGTTTCCTGTTTCCTCTCTGTTTCCTGAAGGGGAGCAATGTGCACACCAGCTTAAACACGCTCACAGTCACTTAAACGCGTGCACACATCCCTACACGGTGTTACACGCGTGCACACATCCTTACACGGTGTGAACTAGGCTGATTCATGTTAAAACGCGCTCACACTGCCTTTCACACGTGCACGCCCACGCAAACCATTGTAAATGGTTTGCAACACGCTCCCACATGTTGAATCTGCCTTCCACGCGTGCACATGCGCGCATGCACGTATTTCAAGAAACTTTGAGTGTAGGGATAGCGTACACCTTCGATTTCTTGACTTTCCTAGTGTTCTGTTGGGACACACCTCCCTCCCTGAAGTCTGTCTGTCATCTTTCACCTTACATTGCCCTCCAATCTGGTACATTTGTATCTATCCTTCCCCCCCGTGATGTCACCTACCTCTTACTCTGTTCCTCCCCCTTCTCTAACTCTTACACTACTCAGAAAGTGCTCATTACCTATGTGGCAGTGTGATTCAGTATTGTAACCCTCATTTACATAGGATTGCCTAGTAATGACTAGTTACATGTCTTACACGGAGCTTCCCCCCCTTGACAACCACTAAACGGAGGCCATATTGTTTTTGGTCTGCAAGTCCCTCCATTGACATTCCATGTAATACATTAATCCCACAATTGTGGGCTTATAAGCTTCGGTTTTTAGTTTTAGGTAGCGCACCCGTTTGCGCGGGTGTGCGCTGCAGTTAAACCTCAAAATCCCGTGAAAAAAAAAAAGTTATATAACATATTTTTGCAACACTTTTTCATGCCAATGGCCACATATTTGGCCATTGGCATGCTTAATGAAACAAATGCACCCTTTATTTGGAGCTGACATAGCTCCGTTTTTAATTTTGCAGAAATGTACTCAGTTGTCAGCTGAGTACATTTCTGCAGCTAACACGTCCGTTACACGGACTGGTTTCTGCTTCGTAGATCGCTCAGATACCTCATTTGCATATCTTTGAGCTGCAAATGAGGTATTGAGCATTTCCATGCCCAGTCCATGTAAGAGACGTGTTAGCTGTCTCTTACATGGAGATTTGGGCTGTTCCTGAATCAGGAGGCTTACACGGAGGCTTACACTACTCTTGAACTCCGTGTAAGCCTTCCTGAATCTGGCCCAATGTCTTTGTATAACGGCAGATTACTGTTCTTCCGCCGGTTGTGGTATACTGCTTCTTCATTTTGATGTACTGTGCATGCGTATGGGACTTGTGTTCCCACGCGTACCCAGTACATCAATGCTTTGAAACGAAAACAACGGAGAAAAGAAAGTCTCCGTTGCTCCGTTTTCTCTTTTTTTTTTAGTTGTAAAAAAAAAAAGGTTTTGGGGCACTTTATACCAACGGAAAAAAGTCTGAGTGACCAGACCTTTTTCCATTGGCATATTGTGGGATTTACAACGGGCACACTGGTTGGGCTGGGCCAATCAGTGTGCACATTTTTGAATAGTAATAGGGAGTCATTGTATAATAGTAATTACCTCATCCCATATGGTACCCACCATACACTTCTTGTAACCTCTGTCAAGAAAGACTCTACTTAAAGTATCTGACTCACTAATTAGATCATCTGCTTTATTACATATTCTTGTGATTCTAGTGAACTGACTCTTCACTATGCTCGGAAAGACATGTCTTGGGTGCATACTATCTGGAACCAACAAGTCATTCTACCAACATACTTTGCGAAACAGTGTGTATGAAATAGCACCATCTGTATCCTTCTTAAGGGATACATCCAAGAATGTTACCATAAAACTTAAAAAATCAGTAGTAGACTCTAAGTCACAAATTCCATAAAACACTGTTCTATGCCCTCCCCACAAAATAAAAACATCATCTACGAAATGTCTACATAGTTTAACATGTTTAGCCAATTCATGAGTAAAACGATTCTGATTCTCCCAAAAGTGTACTACTATGTTTGCATAAGAATTTGCACATGGTGTGCCCATGGTGACACCCCATTCCTGTAAATATAATATCTCTTCAAACATAAAGGCATTATTACATAAAATGAACTCTAAAAACCTACATAAGATGTTAATGGTCTCATTGGAGAACACACCACTGTCAGTCAGTATAGCCCTTATGGTATCAATACCATAATCATTCGGTATCGAAGTGAATGGGTTCTTAACATCTAGGATTACCATCAACAACATGCTGGCAGTATTGCTACTCAGATAACTTGTTAAATCACTCAAAAATGTGTTGTATCTTTCAAAATGGTAGTTACCCCTGGAATGACCTGTTTCAATTTCCCTTCTACAAATATAGAAAGGGGCTCAGTCATCCAAACCCCACCTGCAACTATAGGCCTCATTGGGGATGTAGTCAATGATTTGTGCACCTTAGGTAGACCTTTTATAATTGCCTTTGTTGAAGGTTGGGAGTTGAGCTGGCACCTCGGTACTGCAAAAATCTACTGCCAATCATTAGCGGACTGGAGTTCCGTTGTGACGACCCCTAACCGAGAAAAGCCAAAAGAAAAGAAAGTGAAAGGTAGACCTTTTATCAGTGGTATAACAGGATTAGTCACATTCAAAAATTGATACTAAGACTCATCTATCTGTCTATACATCAACATCTCATAAATGCAGTCACTGATGTTATTCATAATTCTTTTCAATTGTACCTGTCCTATTGCACTATATGTATTAGACTCACTTAACATTAGTCTCATTGCACTTATATAACTAGTCCTGTCCATTAGATCAACAGCTCCACACTTATCAGCTGGCCATACGACTATATCATTCCTATGTTGTACACGTTCAAGTACATGTCTGTCAATAGACCCCATGTTATAGAATGTCTTTTTCTTTGACTTACATAAAGCATCACATAACTCACTTTCACAGATCCTTATGAAGGAGTCTATGTGAGATGGTAAAGGTGGAGAAAACACACTAGGTCACCTCATCAGCCTGTGTACATCACTCATAACCCATTCATTATTGCCAAACAACAATTTTAGGGTGATATTCTATGCAAACAACCTAATGTCAGTTAGAACATCACTTACTTTCATCTCAGTGGCAGGCACAAAAGTGAAACCCCTGTTCAACAAAGACATTTCCTGAGTCATAAGCTGGTGGGTCGACATGTAAATGACTTACCCGTCTAGTGTTTCATCTATCTTCTGGGTAGAAAGAAACCTTTCCATTCAGTGATTCCTTTTGTGTCTCCCTTGACTGATGGAGCAGATGGAGGTATCGCTCGTTGTTTCATTGGAAAGGGCAAAAAAATCATCTCTACTCATAGTAGACATAAACTTGGGTCTAGCGCCTGCTTCCGCATTAATCATTCATTTTTACAAGGGTGGGTGTCTAGATTAATGTCCTAGGCCATCCCACTACATGAAAATGCCTATTGACCCCACCCCAAACTTTAAAAGAGAAATTGACAATTTTCTTGAGTTAGCAGTTTCGGAGGGCATTATATCAGACACAGTTAAATCACAATTAATGGTACAGGACCCACAGCAACATATTCTTTATTTACTACCTAAGATACACAAGCGCTTGAACAAACCACCTGGTAGACCCATTGTGTCTGGTATGGGGTCATTGACGGAACCACTGTCTGAGTTTTTGACTTCATACTTGAAACCACTACTAAATTTGATTCAAGCAAGGATACAAGACACCACCCAATTCTTATCCCTTATAGATGATAACCAATTAGAACCTGAGTGGTTACTTTGTACATTAGATGTCAAGGCTTTATACACCAATATACCACATTGGGTTAGATAGAGCCAAATTATATCCAGTTGGTTTCAATACGCTTTTGATTTGTATGGCGGAACATGTTTTGAATAAAAATGTTTTCTACTTTCAAGGTGAATGCTATTGGCAGTTGAAGGGTACTGCTATGGGAGCCTCTTTTGCTCCTATATATGCGGACTTATTCATGGGCTACATTGAGGAGCAACTCATTTATTATCAAACACATAACATCTATCTTGAGGAGCTGGATATTTGGTGATGTTATCTTGATGATTGTTGGTTAGTTTGGCGTTCCAATGAAGAATATTTGGCTGAATCTGTGTCATACTTCAACCATAACAAATGGGGTATTGAATTTACTTCAACTTATCACCAAAATCAAATCAACTTTTTGGATGTAACAGTCATCAGGAACCCAGATGGTACTTTACAAAGCAAAACATTTCGTAAATACCTGCAATACAATACTTTATTACATGCAACTAGTATGCACCCTAGCCACATCATCAGGAACATACCCAAATCCCAGTTCCTCAGGATACGCAGGATTTGTTCCACAGAAAATGACTTTGAAGAATCACAACAAGATCTGACCAACAGATTCAGAACCAGGGGATACAAGGAGCCTGACATTCAGTTGGCACGTCACTTTGCAACCAATTCCACCAGAACTTCCCTTCTCAAATATTGTGATAGAAATAGGGATGCACAGGATGGAGGATTACAGTTTATTACTACCTATGGGTGTAACATCAATTTGATTAGAAATACCATGATGAAACATTGGAACATCCTCACTGCCAATGAGGATATTGCCTCCTTAGTCGGTAACACTTGTCAATATGGTTACCGTAGAGGGAGAACACTAAGTTCATTTTTTTCACATTATAAGAGGATGGGTTCAGGTGGCATTATACATCAACAACTTATGATGGCTGGTGACAAACTTTGGGGCACTTATCAATGCAGCCATTGTTCATCATGTCCATTTATATTCACATCTAAACAATTTTCCAGTAAAAACACTGACATGATTTTTAACATGAAATTTTTTGGCAACTGTAATAGTGATTGGGTGGTATATCTTGCGACTTGCACATGTGGTTCATTTTATGTGGGTCAGACATCACGGACGTTGCGATTAAGCATGTCAGAACATCGTAGTGACATTCGAACCAAAAGAGGAACCAACGCTCTGTTCAGGCACTACACACAACATCATACTGCTAGATTTCAATTTTGTATTGTAGATGGAATTTTGGGTGACAGATCCAACAAACAGGGATGGTATTCCATTCTCAACCAAAAAGAGAAATACTGGATTATCAAGCTAGGGGCACTATTTTCTCCTGGTTTAAATGATCATTTATAACTAATTAATATATCCAATATTGAATGTATTATCATACTTATGTTTTATTACCATATTTGCTATTTGGATCATCTATTTTTTACTTGTTATTTTTTATTTTCTAGTTTGTATTTTTCCTTCCATTTTTTCTTTTAGGCAGTATTATGGGCATGCCTAAAATCCTTTGGAAGCACCTCATTGGTCTATGGACCTTATTTAAACCTGCATTTGTGCATCATTTCCTGTTTGTACTTTTTTGTTCCACTGAGGAAAGCCATATTAGGCTGAAACCGGTCTGGATTATTGAATTGTTCGATATGTATTAAAACACTTAAGTTTTACCTTAGTGTTGCTGTAGTTTTGTTGCTGATATATACTGAGTTTTGTGCTGGCATTTTTTCAGTTAATAACAGGATTAGTCACATTCAAAAATTGATACTAAGACTCATCTATCTGTCTACACATCAACATCTCATAAATGCAGTCACTGATGTTATTCATAATTCTTTTCAATTGTATCTGTCCTATTGCACTATATGTATTAGACTCACTTAACATTAGTCTCATTGCACTTATATAATTAGTCCTGTCCATTAGATCAACAGCTCCACACTTATCAGCTGGTCATACGACTATATCATTCCTATGTTGTACACGTTCAAGAGCATGTCTGTCAATAGACCCCATGCTATAGAATGTCTTTTTCTTTGACTTACATAAAGCATCACATAACTCACTTTCACAGATCCTTATGAAGGAATCTATGTGAGATGGTAAAGGTGGAGAAAACATACTAGGTCGCCTCATCAGCCTGTGTACATCACTCATAACCCATTCATTATTGCCAAACAACAATTTTAGGGTGATATTCTGTGCAAACAACCTAATGTCAGTTAGAACATCACTTACTTTCATATCAGTGGCAGGCACAAAAGTGAGACCTCTGTTCAACAAAAACATTTCCTGACTCATAAGCTGGTTGGTCAACATGTTAATGACTAACCCATCTAGTGTTTCATCTATCTTCCGGGTAGAGAGAAACCTTTCCACTGAGTGTTTCCTTTTGTGTCTCCCTCAACTGATGGAGCAGATGGAGGTATCGCTCGTTGTTTCATTGGAAAGGGCAACGAACTATTGAACTGAAACGGAACACAATAAAAGTCGGCCAAAAAGAGTTAGTGCTATTTATTATAAATTACACTTTCAGCTAGGACAGTGCCTAGCCTTCTTCAGACAAACAGTTAAAATATGGTAAACCAATGCCTTTTATCTAATCAAGTCAATGATGTCATCAATTAAACAATGTTGTTAGTAACCATAACAACATATTATCGCAGCCTACTTTTATATAACAAGTTAAGACTCATTAACTTATAATACGGGAAATAATAAACAAAATAATATATAGTCCTATCTCATCTTGTATTTAAAAACACACTTTTATGTGTATACATGTTAAAAACTAAACTATACAAATTTAATAACAACATACTCTACTTAAAAAAACAATTAATCAAATTCATACTAAGTAAGTCCAATTCGTAAAACTACTTATGAAGTCCCTGGTTCTCCATTGTGTTAATGTTAGGACTAAAAAATATCTAATTAAACAAATACTGCACTAACCAACCTCTAATTCCTGGTTAAACTGTCATATGCAAAAACTTTATATATTTGCATTCTGTTCAATTTTTATCTATTCAAAGTTAGAAGTTTCAACAGACTTTTAATGGAAATACTATCATTAATCCCCGGGGGCATATGAGCCCTTGTTCGCACTTGCCACTTCAGTTCATCTATTTCGAGCAAAATTTGCCAAGGACCCCCTTGGATGTTCTCAATTCTCTGTTGTAAAACTGTGAACATAAAGGTGTGTACGGGAAATTCAGAGCAGTGCTTGGCTAAGGCATTGTTAAAATCTTTCTTCTTTATTGCATAACAATGCTCATATATTTGCTGCCTAAAACGTCGCTCCATTTTCCCAATGTAAAACACGTTACATGAGTTACAACAAGCAGCGTAAATCACACCTTTAGATTCACAGTTAAATTTTCCTTTTATTTTATATGTGTTGTAGTTCAAAACCACCTGGTTACCAACCAGGATGTGTTTACATTGTGAACATGAACCACATTTAAACGTCCCATTAATTCTCCCATAAGAATTCCTGCTGTTAATGTTGCTCTCTAAGAGGGCTTTAAGATTTTGACCACGTCTGTATACTATTCTAGGGCTAGAACCAATAATTCTAGAAAGGGAATCATTATTTTTAATGAGGTCCCAATTTTTATTTATTACCTCTCTAATAGACCGGAAATCTAAAGAGAATGTATACAAAAAGCTGGTTTGATAACTTACATTACCAGCTTTTTTGTTTAAGAATTCGTCAGATAGACTAGCCGATCCATTAAGGACTGAGTGAGAAGATGAGCTTGATTGTCCTTTTAATAAAGGAATAAAATAACCAACATTACGCTTGAAAACTACTTCTTTTTTTATGTTATAAACAAGTTGACTAGGATAGCCTCTTTTAATAAACATGTTACAAAGATGGTCACATTCAGTCTCAAAGTCTACTTCGTCCGAAATCATATGGGCGGCCCTCACCATCTGGCCTTTGACCACCGCTTTCTTTTGTTGATACGGGTGGTTGCTAGTAAAATGAAGGAAACAGTTTGAATACGTCGGTTTCCTATATATAGAACTTTTGTATCTACTATTAGACTTGTCATTAACTAACCAAATGTCCAAATAGTTGATCGCAGTTACACTTATGTTATAAGTAAACTTTAGAAAACTTGTGGTCCTATTAATGTTGTCAATAAAGACTGGTATCATGGACAGTTCTCCATTCCAAATACAAAACATGTAATCCTAGCATCTAGTATACCAGGTGACATTGTTTTGAAATAGTTGATCTTTAAACAACAAGTTGTTTTCCCAATAAGCCATAGTGGCATTGGCGAAACTAGCGCCACATGGAGAACCCATGGCCACCCCAGTTTTTTGCAGGTAAAACATACCCTCGAACAACATAAAGTTATTCTTCAAGACCATTTCAAGCAAAGTCTCAATTATGTAAATGATGTTATCATTTGCTTTTTTACTGTGCAAAAATTCCCTTACCCATTGTGTGCCTAAATCCTGAGGGATCACTGTGTATAGATCTTTAATATCTATAGTTAAGAAATACACCTCAGGTTGATATTCTAAGGAACTAATGTTTGTAAGAAAACTCCACGAGTCTTTGAAAATCTGTGGTTTGGTTTCAATAAAAGGCTTCAACAAACTGTCAACGTATTTGGCACAAGCGTATGTGATTGAGCCACGGCCATCAACTATTGGTCTGAAAGGGGGGGACTTTATGTCTTTGTGGATCTTCGGACACCCAAACAATACTGGTGTTTTAGGAGCTATCATGTTTAAATATTGGTATAGGTCAATGTCTATTGAACCCTCCACAAACAAGTCATCCAAGATTGACCTTACCTTCTTGTAAGCTACATTAACCTCATTGATTGTTACCAGAGTGTAATTGGGAGTGTTTAAATGTTCCATCAATTTGTCCACGTATAAACAATGATCCATAAAGACTAAGCCACCCCCCTTATCAGGCTTCATGACTCTTGTATTACAATCTTTAAGTAATTGAATAAATCCACGTTCCATCATAGACATGTTAGACTGAACTGGACGGGACGTGTGTATTCGCTTTTCTTTGATGGCCCAAAAATCAATTTCACACATTTTCTCAAAGGTGTTTAAACCTGGATGAAGTGGAGGATTAAACACACTAGAAACCCTCAAAGTTTTCACCATACTAACCATAGGTCCCATTGATATTTGGAGATTACGTTTACGAATAAACAATTTTAAGTCCATTATAGTTCTAGTTATGTCAAAGGACTTTGCAGGTACAAAAGACAGCCCCTTAGATAAAAAGTCAACCATGTCCTGTTGGACATCTAAGGAAGTATAGTTATATACGGTGAAGTCCCCCTTCACTACTCAAATGAAGAGAAGGCATTTCTTCAGTTACTAAAATAGGAGCTACCACCTCCATTGTCTTCTCTTGTTCCTTACTTGTTGTTGGTTGTAACTGGGCTTCCTGTTGTTCTGTCCAGTATTGGTACCAGCCCGAGATAGGACTATATATTATTTTGTTTATTATTTCCTGTATTATAAGTTAATGAGTCTTAACTTGTTATATAAAAGTAGGCTGCGATAATATGTTGTTATGGTTACTAACAACATTGTTTAAATGATGACATCATTGACTTGATTAGATAAAAGGCATTGGTTTACCATATTTTAACTGTTTGTTTGAAGAAGGCTAGGCACTGTCCTAGCTGAAAGTGTAATTTATAATAAATAGCACTAACTCTTTTTGGCCGACTTTTATTGTGTTCCGTTTCAGTTCAATAGTTCGTTGTCTGTGGATTTTTGGTGTTTCATTGGAAAGGGCAAAAAAATCATCTGTACTCATAGTAGACATAAACTTGGGTCTAGCTCCTGCTTCCGCATTAATCATTCATTTTTACAAGGGTGGGTGTCTAGATTAATGGCCTGGGCTTAATATATAAACAACTGTTTTTGTAAGCAAATAGGCTTGAAAAATGAGGCAAAATGATGAATGGTATGAAAATGCTAAGTTTCTTGCATCTGCAAAGAGCTTAGCTTTTTTTTTCCATTAGGAAATATGCTCTGTGGGAGACAAGACATCTTCAGCTGTTGGTAGTTGGCCAGAGAAATTCTGTACTGTTCTGAGTAAAATTTACAAAGATTTCTTCATGTATCTGCAAAGTTGTTAGCTATTTTTTTTTCTCATTTCTGATTACTTTTACATGGGGATAAATTGTCTAAAGGTACAAACAATTAATCCTGAGGGTTCTGAGCATCCTTTGCTAAAGTAAATGCAATATTTAAAGGTAAAACAGCAAGTAGTTCAGTGAAAAATAAAGTTTGAAATTATGCTAAGTGAATAAGCAATAGTATTCTCCCCAGCAGCCTGAATACTTTAAAACATTTTATAGATCAATGCACAATTTAGTTTTATGAAAAGATAGTCAGTGTAGTTTTTCTTAAGTCTAAAACGTATTATTTTCTGAAAGTATACAAGCTGTTTTTCTAATTCAGGAGAGGGAACAGAGGTAAGAAAAAACAGACAGCATTCAGTGTAAGTGGGATCACAGACTGTAACGTACTGTAATTTAGCATGGGTAACCATAAATTTAGATTAGGTAATGCCTGTCAATGCCGTTGCCAATTTGTGGCAATTTATTTATTTTTATTTTTATTTTACATTTGTTGACCGGGATAGTCCGACTGGATGCATGTAAGCAGATACAGCATTACATAATACCAGCATTGCATATTACAAACAGACTTTTTACAGAGATTACATAAGTAAGCAAGTTAAACAAGTTCCACAGGTTACAGTTAATCCTGAGCACAAGTCAGGATTAAATTAAATTACACAGTAAACTGGTTAACAGATTTTTACACATTCTAGAGAGAGTTAGCCAGGCTTGATACATTGACATAGCCAGTTAAGTGACAAATGTTGTTTGAGTCAAGTTTTAAATTGACCTAAGGTGGAAAGTAAGGTAATATCAGCTGGAAGAGAGTTCCAGGATCTACTTACAGAGTTTGCAAAGAAAGAATCACCGGCTGTGTTATTAATTTTGCTAGTCTGAATTAGTAGTTTGTTAGAGGATCGAAGCGGTCTAGGATTGTTATAGGGGGTGATAATATTTTTAAGTGCAGGAGTATTGTCCGGATTATAGAGGATTTTATAGGCCATAATCAGTTGGTTATACTGGATTTGGCTGGGTAGTTCAAGCCAACCAAGCTGATTTAGATTGATGCAATGATGTGTCCCAAAAGGCAGCCCAGTGGCAAACCTGGCAATGTGGTTGTAGCAAATTGAGAGTTTGTTAAGGACAGTCTTGTTCAAATTCGAGAGTAGAGGGGATGCATACAGATGGGTTGAAAGAAGGTGAGAGCGAGCTATGGCAATTTTAGCTGGAGGGGTTAGGAAGGCTTTTATTCTGTAAAGTGACCCTAGTTTTTTATTGATGGTTTTGATAGTTTGGTTAACATGTAGGTCAAATTTGAGATTATTGTCTATGATGACACCTAATAGTTTTGTAGATGGGTCAGGGGAGATTATTGTGCCATCATCTGATTTTATGGTAAAGGTGAAAGCGGTAGACCTATGTGTTGGTGAAAATAACAGCATTTTAGTTTTTTGGGGATTTAGGATCAGACAATGTTCAGAAAGCCAGTTTTCTATTGTATTAAAGGTGGTCTGGGTAGCTGACTATAACTCTACTGGAGATGTGGCTGAGCAAATCAGAGTAAAGTCATCAGCATATTGGATACAGCTGACTTTTGGGATGACAGTATAAAGGTCGTTAATGAAGATGGAGAACAGCAAGGGCCCTAGTATAGAGCCTTGTGGTACTCCGAGGGTGTTAGGTAGAAGGTTAGAGAGTTTGTTCTGCCAGAGGACAGCCTGCTGTCGACCATTCAGGTAGGATTGAAACCATTGGAGGGCTCCAGTATCTAGACAGAATGTTTGCAGGGTGTGGATTAAAAGTTGGTGATCAACCATATCGAATGCCTTGGAAAGATCCAAAAAGAGGGCTGAGGATATATAATTATTGTTGCGATTATGGTTTATGGTGTTAGTAAAGGCTAGGACGGCTGAAGTAGTGCTGTGATGAGGACGGAAGCCATGCTGAGTGTCTGCCATAAGGCGATTTTGGATTAGGTGGTGCAAGAGTTGTCTATGAATACATTTTTCCATAATCTTTGCAAGTGGAGAGAGTATAGCTATTGGCCTATAATTGGAGAATTCAGTAGAGCTGCCTCCTTTGTGAAGTGGGATTACATAGGATATTTTCCAGATGGTGGGAATTTTAGCTTCTACTATGGTTCGATTGATTAGTATTGAGACGGGGTAAGCAATTGTTCCTATTTGGAGGGTTTGTCACTTGTTGAAAATGTATATAATACTGTGTGTCTGTTCTAAGTTAATAGGGGATGAGGGTGTTCTGAAAATTTAGTTATTTGTTTCATGGTTTTCATTAAAGCAAAAATTCTTGAAAAATATGACATACTTCCCAATGGAGATGAAAAGAAACAACTGTATAAAAGATCAGACTGCAAAAATTGGTGCGTACATGGAAGACAACAGTTGGAAATACACTTTCAATAAACGGCATGTATAATAGGTGGGAACAATACCTTTTTATCATATAGGCTACTCTGTCCTTTTCATATTCTGATGTAAATTGCCTTAAAGGTATAGAAAAAAGGACAGAGTACTGAATTGTATTAAGAAACGCAGAGTACAAGTAGTAATGGTGCAGGAGACGCATTTGGAAAGAAATGTATGTGTGAGTATGAAAAAGTGATAATTTCAGGATGAATATTCAGCAAAATATCAGTGTGAAATGAAAGGTGGAGTAATAATACTGATTATTAGAAAGGCTCCAATGACAGAAGAAAAAAGCCAATAATGGTAGATTGCAATAGAAAAGGGCTATTGGCAAGGGAGGAGGATTATGCTGACATGCATTTATATTTCACCAAGGACAACGATGAAAAGGGAAAGCAAGCAGAGGGTACAACACAAGGTGAACAAATAAATACCACTATGCTACACTTTTTTCATTTAGTTTGAGAATGATTTTGCTACACTATTTTATTTATTTATTTTATTTATTTGCTTTTGTTTAGCCAGGATGGTCCATTGGGCCAAGTGAACCCATTTTCAATGGAGTCCTGGGGAGAAAAGCTCCGACAAAGAATACATGTTACAGAGATAAACATTACACAGCATACAAGGCATAACAAGGTATAGTTTACAATCGGTAAACTGTAAACAAAAATAAAATAAAAATTAACAAATTCTTAAATCAGGATGATAGATGATATTAAGAAATTGATTATGAGTAAAATAGATGAGGTGAGGGTGATAAGAATACAGGAAGTGGAGAATGCTTATGTGGGGTGGGAGCAGGAGCATTCCCATGTGGATGTAAGGTAGGAGTGAAGTGATTTTTTAAAGGTTGGAAGGCTAGTGATGGTGCGAATGGAGGGAGGGAGAGAGTTCCATAGTCGAGCTAGGGAAAAAGAGAGGAGGTTATGTCCTGGGGGGCGAAGGGGTCTGTAGACTTCTATTAGGTTTTGATTAGTAGATCTTAGAAGTCTTTGAGTCTGGTGAATTTTGAAGGTAGTAGATAGGGAGGGACATAGGGATGGTTGGAAAATGAGTTTGTGTGCATATGTGAGTTGGGTGTAGGAGAGGTAGTTGGGAAGTTCGAGCCAATTTAGTTTATGGAGTGGTGCGCAGTGATGCGTTGAAGCTTTGTTACTAGTGGCGAATTTGGCTATTTTGTTGTTAACAGGTAGATAGTTTAGTTTTGATAGATGATTGTAGATTAGTTAAAAGTTGGGCACCATATAGGAGAGAGGGTAAGAGAAATGTGGTAGAGAGAGTGAGTTTGGTTGCTGATGAGAGGAATTGCTTGTGTCGATAGAGCAGGCCGAGTTTTTGTTGAGTTTTTTTAATGTTTATTAGTAGATGGGACTCAAATTTAAGTTTATCGTCAATTTGAATTCCTAGTAGTTTGGTTTCAGATACCAGTTCAAGTGCAGTATTATTTTGACTGGTGATGGAGAATAGTTGTCGATCAAATGTGTTGGTTTTAGAGGGGGTAAATACCATTAGTTTTGATTTAGCTGCATTAAGTGCAAGATGATTATCTTTCATTCACTGTTCTGTGGTGGAGAATGCTTCTTGAGTGAGCTTTAGGAGGGTTGGAATACAAGAGGCTGCACAGATGATTGTAGAATCATCTGCATATTGGATGATTTTAGCATGGGGGATAGAGTGATAGTAATCATTTATGTAGATGTTAAAGAGGAGGGGGCCTAATATGGAGCCTTGTGGGACACCTGTGGGGTGTTAAGGAAAGAGGAGATGGCTTTTTTCCATTTGACAGCTTGTTGCCTGTTTGAGAGATAGCTGGTGAACCAATTAAGAGTTGAAGGTGATAGGTTTAGTTTTGGCAATTTAGTAAGTAGTAGGTTATGGGAGATGGTGTTGAATGCCTTGTAGAGATCAAGTAGGATGGTAGATACAGTAAGGCCAGAGTCTCTAGCTTTATTCACAGTTTCAAGAAATGAAAGAAGGGCTGTCATAGTACTATGATTAGGTCGGAAGCAGTGTTGAGTAGAAGTTAGTAGATTGTTGTCTAATAAATGGGGAAGGAGTTGTAAATGGATTCATTTTTCTAGAATGTTTGAGATAGGAGAGAGGATGACGATGGGCCTGAAGTTGGTAATGCTAGTATTATTTCCTCCTTTATGAAGGGGAATAATGAAAGCCTTTTTCCAGATTTGTGGAACAAGACCTTCTTGGATGGAGCGGTTTATTAGGATACTAATTGGGAGGGCGATGGTGTCTGCAGATGTGCTGAGGAAGTGTAGGGGGATGTTATCGGGGGCATTGGTGCATGGTTTTAACTTCTGTAGCAGTTTTTTTATAGTGGAAGTAGGGATGGGTTTCAGTGAGAATGTAGGGGGTTGGGAGGTAGTAGGGTGAGAGAGGGGAGAAGAGGGGGGTGTAGGAGGAGGACAGGTGGTAGTAGGGGGTGGGTGGTTGCACGAGAAGGAAGAGGTAAGTTTGGAAATACAGTCAACGAAAAATGAGTTAAATTCGGTGGCAAGTTCATTGTCTTGTATATTAGGGTTGGGGTTTGGGTTTTCAGTTGTACCAGGTTTTAGGAGGGAGGTTATACCTTTCCAGAATTTTTGTGGGTCAGTTTTGTATTTACTTTGGAGAGAAGAGTAGTAATTTTGACGGTCTGCTGAAATAAGCTTTTTTACTGTGTTGCAAAGAGTTTTGAATTCATTAAGGGTAGTGGGAGATTTGTGCTTCTGATAGTGTGACCAGGCTTTATCACTTAACCGCATGGTTGTAAGTGTGCTTTTTGTTAGCCAAGGGGTAGTTTTGTTTTTTATTCTTTTGGTCTTTAATGGAGCATAATTATCTAATAGTTTTAAGAAAGTAGTATTAAAGTGAGTGATTGCACTTTCGAGGGGAAGAGTTTTTAGGGGGTTCCAGTTAATTGATTTTAAGGAGTAGGAGAAGGCTTCTGGGTTGAATTTTTTTTGGTATCTGAAAGGTATGTAATTATGGGAAGCTTGTAAGGGAGAAGGAAGGCGTGTAGCAAAGATGGGAAGGTGGTCGCTTAATGAGTCAGGAAGAGTTCCGCTGTCAGGGTAGTAGTGGGTGTGAGAGACTAAGATCCAGTCTATAATGCTGCCAGTAGTGAAGTCTTTAGAGGGTCTAGTAGTGGAGTTGATGAGTTGGGAGAAGTTATAAAGGTTGATGTTAATGGAGGGGGTAAGGGATTGAGTGGAGGACCAATTGATGTTGGTATCTCCCATAATGATGGTTTCATTAGATATATTGGTTGAGAACCAGGAGAGGATATCTTCAAGAGTAGAGATATTGTCTCCTGGGGGAATGTAGAGTGAGGCTATACATATATTTTGTGCTTATTTAATTGAAGTTGGGCTAGTATTAATTCTGCATTGTTAAATTTAGGAATAGTTTTATTGTAGGGAGTAACGCATAGAGAGGATGAGGGCTACTCCACCACCTTTTTTTTGGTTCTGTCTGCCCTAATAATGGAGTAGTTAGGTGGTACAGTCTCAACATCCTTTATATGAGGTTTTAGCCAAGTTTCGGATCTGGCTAGGACATCTGGTTTGTTGTGATGTAGCCAGGCTTGAAGGTTAGGAACTTTGTTAGCTAAACTTTGTGCATTAAAGGATGTTAATTGAATGGAATTAGTGGTAGAGGAGGAGGTGCGTGGGCCTGGGTTGGGGTGAACATCTCCAGATAATAGAAGAGATATTAGAATTTGCTTTAAGTAGTAGGGTATACTGTACATATTCCAGCTCTTGCTAGAGCTATTTGGTGTCAGTGGACAATTAGAAAACAGTGCTCAGTTTGCAGTTATCAGCGAACTTGGTCAACTACACTTCTGGAATGTTGGTTTGGATGTCTGCAAAATAAAGGCCAAACAGGAAAGAGCCCAGAACTGATTCTTGTGACAACCCATTAGTTATAATCTTACATGCACAGAGGATAACATGCAACATTCACAAGTTGTGAACTGCTGGATAGGCAATTTTCAATCCAGCATTCAGTTTAGGGATTTACATTAAGCTTCTCTAATTTTTCTATAGTACCAGCAGCGGGGATAGTGTTAAAAAATCTTGGACAGCTTGAGATAAGCCGTGTGTATAGAATGATCATTGTCCACTGCTTGCTAGGTTCAAGGGTTAGAATATTCTGTTCACAAAAATCAACCGATGGGATGTAGGTCAGTTATCTAGATCTGCAAAATTGAGTTCTGTTATGATGCATTCCATGGCTTTGCATATAAGGCTGGTGAGGATGATGGCTCTATAATTACCCAGGTTTGTATAGGGACCACTCTTGTACAGGAAAATCACAGTGGCTGTTCTCCAGGCATCAAGAATAAACCATGTGGATAGGCTGAGGTTGTACAGCTTAAGTAGATGCTCAGATAGCGCATACTTCTTACTAATTAGAATGCAACCTGATATGTTGTCCAGTCCTATGAAAGTCTTGTTTTTAGTCTTTGACAGGGATTCTAAGATTTGTTCTAAGATGATTTCAGGGGTAAACTTAATTCTTAGGGATAGTGGGGTCAACAATGTGGGTAGGAGGGGTTTAACAGCACTCCCATCCCACTTTGACAAATCAGCAACCAAAACTACTATAAGTCCAGCATGAAATCATTATTGTTAGATTCATGGACATCACTGCACATCCAACTTGGGATGAGTCCACATCTCCAGTACTACTAATGCCATAGCTGCTTATGAGAAATACACTCAATCCCTTTATATCCCCCCTAATAACTTCAACCTAGCATGATAAACATCACCCAGAACATCTCTTAATCTCAAAGCTGCCCTGTTATTTCTGTCTGTTCCTCTTTCTGCATAACACAACCCCCTAAACTATACTAATTTACAAAAATATTGTATTCCTAACTATTATTTTCTGTATTATATACTGAATAAGACTCCCCTTAAGCTGAGGTAGCTAAGTAAGTAAGCACGTATTTTACTGCATCGTTTCTAGCAAAGCAGATAAGTAGCCTACTTAGTTGTTAGACTGTAATGTTATGTTTCTTATATGTAACAATAACCACTTATTGTGATTTTTTTTTCTCTACAGGCCTCATTAGTTAGTTATGCCCAAACTTTTAAGGAAAACACTCAGCAATGTGCTGGGTTGGTGGTATATGGCACTACCTGTACTCATCAGAAGAAATAGCAAACCTGCTGGCTGATACATTTAGCTGAAATTTCAACCCTTCATCACCTCTGTTCACTCCCCATAAAATACCCCTTACAATTCATTTTCCTTTTATCAGAAAGGAACAAGGCATCACTGCACTCTCTAAAGCTATAAACACAGCATTACTAGACCCTGACAGAATCCCAAGGTGCCTATTAAATAGCTTGAAACATGACCTAGGAGACCCACTCACATCTCTATTTAACCACAATCTTCAGACAGCCTTTGTCCTAGTAGAGTGGAGGACAGCAAAAGCCATTCCTCGGCCAAAGGGGTACCGTCAACAGACCCAGGAAACTACCAACCTATAAGTCTGACTAGCCTCTTGCAAGGTCATGGAAAGGATAATCATGGTCTTGATTAACAATGATATAGTAAATCTTTAGACTCTAGGCTCGACACAGTTTGGTTTTATCAAAGACAGGTCCTGCCTGCTCAATCTGAAGGGTTTCTTTGAGAAGGTCAGCAAGGCCATGGATGAGGGAAGACTGCCTACCTTGACCTGGCCAAGGCATGTGACACAATACCTACTTGGGTATTATAGCTAAACTCACAAAATTGGGCATAAAAATCTACATTACCAGATGGATAGCCAAATATCCCACGGATAGTACACATGTTGTTAGAGTGGGAGAATCTATATCCACCAAAGGCCAGTCACCAGTGGAGGAACACATGGTTCAGTGCTAGGTCCCCTCCTGTTTTGGATATACTGTTCAGATGTCAAGAAAAATGTAAATGGCCTTTGGCTGATCAAGTTTGTTGATACTACAAGTTAGTGGCAATCATTGACTCCTCAAACGATGCTGATATCCTACAGAAAGGTCTGATGCAGACTAATGACTGGTGCCAGATCCATGGCCTCAAACTAAATGTGAAGATCTCTGACACAAATACATCATGCTCTAAAGATAAATATGTGTCCCAGAGATTGCCCCTCCTCTGGAATGGGTTTCCTATTCACATGAAGCAGAGCCCTTCCCTGACCATCTTCAAGCCCAATCTGGACCAATGGACAGGAAATCCGAACTTCATTCCTAGGGTGGTATTCATGGCCCTTATGAACAGAGGCATTCTGTAAAAGTTGTCAAAATCCCACTTGCTGACCCTTATCTTTCCCCTAGAGATACAAAATTGGGTAAAATCTGGGTAAAATGTTAAGCTTGTAAGGGGTCTTGAGCTGTTAACATAATAATTTCCTATGAACTCATGAAAAAGGGACTATTGCAGCCCACTTAGAGTTTCCCATCAACCAAATGCAAATAAGTAAATAAATAAATGCATACATACAATCATACACGCATACATACATACCGGTAATATTTTCTGTGGAGTAGCTACTTGGCATCTACCTGCTATCCGGGAGTGCACATGCATACTTATTGTTTGTCAGATGGTCTGTGTGGGGTTGTAATAGTGTTTATCGGCATTCATGGTGCTGTGTTCTTTGGTTCTAACTGTAGTGCATCATGTTAACAAAATGGGTCCAGAAGCTCTTTGTCTCTATCCAGAGTAGAAAACGTACTAGATAAAACACTTGGTGGGCTGACTGATGAAATCTGTGGCTGTGGCGTAAATGAAAGCACTTGCACTACATTTAAATAAATCTTATTACATTTTGATAAAGTTTCATTTTCAGCTGTACTAACTCAGCCCTCATCGTGTTTTTTAGTTTGTCATGTGTATAGCATAGCCACCGAGTGGTTATGAGTATGTGACCAAACATGCTGGGAAATGTTTATGGCTGCATTTTCCTCATTTGGTTGGTCTTATGGTGTTTAGGAGTTTTGATGCTGATTCAATGATATAAATGCAACAGTCCTTCACATGATGTTGAGAGTCCTTGTCAAATCATGTACTTTTTGTTCTGTAATGTATTCATTTTCATGTATGCAGCTACTACAGTGTTGGTATGGTATAGTGCAATGCATTAGTAATGTCCAAGTCTGAGATGTTACACAGTATAATGCCAACGACCATACACTGGATATGTATGTGTCATTGATGAGTATGAGCTCCACTGTTGGCTTTGTAGTCACAGTGTACAGCTGCAGTGCTACTGCATGATGCTTTTTAATTAGTTGCAGCACATATATGGTTAGCAGCCATGTTTGTAAATCAACCCTTCTCCCACTATATTACAATACCATTTGGAGGTTTTGTATTGCAGATGTACAGATCTGTGAAGTTCCAATAACGGCTAAGCAGTGTACTAGATTGTTTCATTAGCACAATGCTGTCAGAATAGATTAGTTTAGCAGTACCTGATGGATACATGTGTTTACTGATAATGTGCTTTCACAGCTGCTACTACATTCAGGCTATCCTCAAGGTCAGACAGATTTGGTGATCACCATGCTGCAGTAGACCTACCCCTATATAGTAATGATGTACAGAATGCGGGCACTGCTGAGCCACCAAATTAAGTTCAGGTATCTTGCTGGAAATGCTATCCATGAAACACAGTACTATTCATCTTCATATGGGTCAGATGCCAATGTACAGGTACTACATGAACTCAGTTCTTAGATGGTTCAAAAAAAAAAAAACAGGACCCAAACAAAACAAGTTGCAGCTCTTTAAAATGCGCAAAGCATACTATAGTGTCTGGAGGCAGGCATGACTAATTGTTACAAATATATTGAACAATTCTGGATTCCTGACTCCATACAATAGGTGCTGGAACTCAAACTGGGATGAATCAACCTGAAATGTAGAAGTGCCTCGGAGACTTCCCATTGACAAGTATGGTCTGCATTATTTGAAGCACATATATAGTTTGTGTAACATGTCTGCAGCAGATTATTTAATGAATGTAACCAAAGTTGTCATGTTTAATGCAATGTCTCCACTTTTATGCTAAACTGCTAGCATTGCAGATATCACAGCTGCACACTATACACTGTTAAAATGCTAACATTACCAGGATTATTTTCATTCACAGTGTGTACAATTATGTTATCTCTCTCGCTCTCTCTTTCTTTCTTTTATTCTTTCCATTCCCTAATTGTTTCTTTTTCAATATCTTTGATGTGGTACACTGTACTGTCAGTTGGGACAATAGACTGTTCTCTGTGGTTGTCTGTACTGCTCTGGGCTAGAATTCATCTCCCATTTCACTACCAAGATGGTTGTATACTTATAAACAGCTTAATTTCAGCTCTTATGAATGGGCGTGCCTTCATTGAAGGTTGGGCATTGGGCTGGCACCTTGCCACCATAAAAATCGACTGCCAATCATTAGCGGACCAGAGTTCCACTGTGGTGTCCCCTAACTGGGAACATCCAAATGAAAAACAACAACAACAACAGTGTGAAAACTGAAAATGGGATAAAAGGGACTAGTGAAAGTGTCATCTTGGGTAAAATTCATTTACTGACTTGTAAGTGCTCTGCATAAATCCCAGAAAAAAAAAAGAAATTTGCTTAACCTGGAAGAAAATCAACAAGAAAAATTATAGACAAAACACTGACTGGGAAGAATCCTGCAGAGACTGAGAAAAAATCAGTTCAAGCTTCAGCTTTGGCACAAGAAATGACTTCCAGTCATTCAGAGGAATAATTAATCAAATGTACTCAAAGATGCTTAAGTAAATGAAACATTGAAGGAATATATAAACTCAAACAGCAAAAGGCTGAAAAATAGAAGAACCCTTAACTACCTATTCAGATGAACTGATAAAACTGTTAAAATCAGTGGTTAAAATGAAGAAAAGACTCAATGAGTATGGCACTTCTCAAGAAGAGCTGTTTCAAAAATAGTACAGTTAGAAGAAAGAATGGGCAGAAAAGCATAATATTTTCAGCTGTACCAAGGAAACAGGAAGGAGTACTGTATAAGTTTTATGAAAGCACAAATAAGCAAACAGTATGGTGTTTCACAGCAGGATTTGTTAATTGATAGGCACATTAAGTGGATACTCCAAACCTAGACTAAACTAGAAAGCAGCCAAGACCTATAGTAGTAAAGGTGCAATCATACGATCAGAAAAAGGTGATCCTGACAAAACTATGAAAGAAGGGAAAAGTATTAAAAATTGGAGACAGCAGAGTGTTTGTGGAGAAAAAGATTATTCACTTTACACCAAGCAGAAGAGAAGCAAATTTATACTAGCAATTAGGAAATGTCAACAGACAGTTGAAAGATTCAAGCTGTTGTATCCGTCTCTCCTCAGTATATTTTTATCTTGGAGGATCAAATACATTTTTGATGCAGCACAAGTGAAGGATACATTAAAAAGGTTTTATCAAACAGAATGTGAAGCAGCAAACAGAAGAAACATTGCTTCTCATTCTTCTGACAATAAAACACAGAGAGAGACGTTGCCAACGAAAACTTTATCAATGTCCTGCAGCAAAATTCTTTAGAGACAGAAAAAGTGCTGGAGTTGACTAATAGAAATAGGAGTACTTGACTTGAACCAGAGTCTGGTGTTGGGAAATGGAGATGATCAGGAAGAAGATCAACAACAACACCAAAATTAATGAATAAAAGGAAGACAATAAAGTATCAATCACATTTGTGAAATATGCTTTGCAAGAAAAAGTTGTTGAGAAAGACTGGATTTTTGCTGACTTTGTTAGACTTGTGGGTAGACTGTAAAGCATATAGTCCATGTATGTCACTGATGTTTAGAGTGACATTAAAAGTAGGAAAAGAAGTAACTAAGTAAAGCAATGTTGCTCTTATTTGTATTTATATAAACATTTTATGATATAACCTGTATGTTATAATGTAAAGCATGTTTGTATAATATGCAGTTAGGGGTATTTTAAGTGTTAGTGAGTCTTTTCAATGAATGCTCTTGTGTTAAATATATTAAAGAAAACATGTATTCTTTATTAGTAAGAAATATAGGCCTTACCATACAAGAGAAGAAAGGCTGAACACAAGCAAGTTAAAGATCATATAATGTTATATTCTTGAGCTTTTGGTATGGGGATGGGGTGTATGTCTGCTTATTACACGATATAAAGAATTAAGATGATAATTTCCTTTACTTTTACAAGAATGGATGCCTAGATTATTGTCCTTGGCTTAAGCTATAAACAAGTGTTTTTGTAAGCAAATAGGCTTGAAAAATGAGACATAATGATGAAAGGCATGACAAGGCAAAGTTTCTTACATCTGCAAAGATATTAGTTTTTTTTCATAAGCAAATATGCTCAGTGGCAAACAAGACATCTGCAGATGGTGGTTGGCCAGGGAAAATCTGTACATTCTGTTCTGAGTGAAATTTACAAATATTTCTTCATTCATCTATAAAGGTTTTCGCTGTTTTTTTATTGCTGGCAGCTTTTACATGTAGGTGAGCTGTGTGCAGGAGAAATTAATTTATCCTGAGAATTCTGATTTTCCTTTGCTAAGGGAAATGCAAAACGTAAAGGTACAATATTAAGCAATTCAGTGAAAAATAAAGTTTGAAATAATGGGAAGAGAATAAGAGATAGCCTCAGCAGCAGCCTAAATACTTTAATGTGTTTAATAGGAAAGTGCACAATGTAGTTTTATGTAAAGATAACAGTGCAGTTTCTCTTACAACTAAAAGTTAATGTTTTCTGAAAGTATAGAGGTTGTTTTTCACATTTGGGAGAGGAAAAGAGATAAAAAAGAACAGACAGCATTCAGTGTAAGTGGAAACACAGGCTGTAACATGCACTTTAGCATGACTAACCATATGTTTAGATTAGATAATGATTATGGGTGCAATTTTCAATTTGGAGCAATTGTTCCCATCTAGTGGGTTAAACTTCACTAGTTGAAAATTTAAATACTTTTGTGTGCTTGTTCTAAGGTAATAGCAGTGTTCTGAAAATTAACTTATTTTTTGTTTGTTTGATGGTTTTCATTAAAGCAAAAATTAGTGAAAGGGGTGTTATGGTTTCAAATAGAGATGAGAAAAAACAACTGTATAAAATATCATCCTGCAAAAATGAATGTGTGCATGTAAGACAAAGGTAAGAAATACACATTCAAAAACTGACTTGTATAATAGGCGAGAACAATAGCTTTTTATCATAATGGCTACTCTATCCATATTATCATGGAACATAAATTGCCTTACTAGTATAGAAAAAAAGGAAAGAGCAGTGAATTGTATTAAGAAATGCAGAGTGCAAATAGCAATGCTGTGAGAGACAAACTGGGAAAGAAATAAGCATGTGAATTTGAAAAGAAAGGATTTCAGTATGAATAGTCAGCAGAATATTAGGGACAAAGGAAATGAGAGTAATAATACTGATTGTTGGAGAGTCTGCAATAGTGATAGAAGAAGAAATATGCTGTAGAAAAGGGCTGCTAGCAGGGGAGGAGGATTATACTGGTATGTGTTAATATTCCACCAGAAAAACTGCTATTATGGAGCTTAAGAAATTTTGGTGAGAAATAATCAGCTTTCAGCATGGAATGTTATTATTTATTGACATTTGATTACTGGGAAAGTCCAACAGTCCAACTGGATAAGAGCCCATTTTCAGTGAAGGCCTTAAGAGAAATGCTTCCAAGTATTACAAAACATTTTAAAATCAATAATTTTACAATCTTCAAAAATAATAAAAAAATCTACAATATAAATAAGTATATGAAAATAGACATAATATGAAAATTTGGTTAAGAATAGAGACAACTTATATAACAATGATTTAATATTTAGAGAAATTTTAGTCAGTTTATAGAACAATTAAAGGTAAGCTAGTATAATACAAACACAAATTGCAATATGAAGTGAGAGAAAAGCAGGCTTATTTTATATTAAGGGAGAAAGCCAAGGGAGAGAAATTGATAGAAGTAAGGAAGTGAGCGAAGAATAGAGTGTAAGGAGGTGTAAGGTTAGGGACATGCTTTATCCTGGTGTTGTATACAGAGTAATATTGTAATATTACAGGTGGGGACTGGAAGTTAATTTGCAATAATAAGGGTGTATCAGGAAGACCTAGAATGAAAAGTATAACAAAAGACGGCAGATTTCTGAAGAGCTATGAAAATATTTGGTATGAAAAATATGACTCCAGTAACAGGAAACTGGACAGAACTTACTTATTATTTCTCAAGGTACAAAAACTCAGACTAGACACAAATTATACTTAAAGGGACATCTGTATTTAATTGAAAGCTTTGACACATATCAAATAACTATTTCAGATCATGCGCCAATAAAAACTAGGAAAAATGCAAAGTTTGTTTTTTTTCTTTCGGCTTTTCCTGGTTAGGGGTCGCCACAGTGGAACTCCGGTCCGCTAATGATTGGCAGTTGATTTTATGGTGCTGAGGTGCCAGCCCGATGCCCAACCTTCAACAAAGGCACACCCATTCATGCATGTCTTTCAAACACCACTCGACTATGGGGAGGACATGCAGACTCCACACAGAAGGCGCTCCAGCCAAGAATCAAACGGGAAAACCTCTTGCTGTGAGGCAACAATGCTACTGCTGCACCAGAAAAATGCAAGGTAATGTAGTAAAAATTAGAAACTGGCTTTTTCCCCACCTAACTGTTAAAAAGAGTGGAATTTAAGGAACAAGAAGTGGAAATCATTCCATAGTTATTAGGAAAGATAGAAATTTGTTCAGAAGGGAACAATGCACAAATGAGTGGAATAAAATGAAAATTGAGTTCAAAAACAGGGTAGAAATAAAACATAAAGAGATATTGTTAAGAAATAATAGTGGTAATTTAGAGGGTCTGACAAAAGTTAAATTATTACAGAGTAAGGACAATCTCGCAGAACAAAAAGAGGAGCAACTGCAAAGTCCTAAAGAGAAAACTAAGGAGTATTCGGATAATATGCATTGGTTTAGAAAGACTGCTGTTAAGCAATTATTTGTTGATAATGCTAGAGCACAAAAACTTCAGCACAACAGCTTAGGTAAAAGGAAGTAAAAAGGGTGTCACCAAACTTAGGAAGCCCAAGACAAGAAAGATAACAAGATATCCTGCAGAGTTGTTAAAGATACTTGGGAAATTTTATGAACATTTGTATAAAGCAGAACAATGTGGAAACTGAGAGAGTACAAATGGTAATATTTTTAATGTTTTTGGAAGACTTAATTATGCTAAGGTTAAAAGAAGATGAGGCCCAACAACTAAGAGAACAGAAGGAGATGACATAAAAATGGTGACATATAATCAATCTGCAGGGTAGTCTCTAGGAACAGATGGTATTCTGTTGATGTTTGGAAGTTAAGAGAGAAGAAAGTGATAATGATCAGGAAGATGTTGTTTAATAGTATTTTAAAAGGAGGGGAAGCACCAGCATCTTGGAAGAAAGCTGTGATGGCAGTATTACCCAAGGAGGGTGAAAACTCATGAACTCTAGCTGAAATAAACCCATTTCATTGTTAAACCATGATTATAAAGTGTTTATGTATATGATAGCTAAATGAAGAAGGTGTTGCTCAAATTGACAGATATAAATCAATGTGGTTTTGTGGAGAGGAGACAAACATTTGACAGCATTAACCGAACAGTCATTATCCAGAGGAAGCAGAATGTAAGACAATACCAGTGTTATTTGTGGGTTTGATTCAGGGAAAGCATTTAACAGAGTAAGCTGGGGTTTTATGAGTAGGGCAATGGAAACATTTGCTTTCCCTGATATAATAATAAGGTTAATTATGGGGACATATGATGGGTCAAAGGCAAGAATTAAAGCTGGAGGGTTCCTCTATGATTAGATTTATGAATATGGAGCATCTCTAGTAGGGCAGGGTCCGAGATTGCCTTGTAGGCAGGACACAGATCACCTCTGAACAATCTGTACAGTACAGAGTAGAGTGATAGTGATTTCAGCTGTCCACACAGGACAGGTATTGGAGGCCATGGATTCTCTTTGTGAGGTATTTCTGTGGCCTTTCCATTTGGTGTAGATGTGTGGAGAGGTACATACCAATTGGGGATGTACTCAGTTATTGGCTTAATGAGGGAGGGTACAGAGGTAATAACCCCCATTTTTTCTGTATGCAATCCCTTTAACTATGAGATGAACCAAGTAAAATGCTTTTGTGACCATTGTCACTAGATGATGGTCAAATGTGAGAGTGTTGTCAACCTGTGCACCCAGGTCTATCACAACAGCTTCTGTGCTTAGGGGTTGTCATTAATGTGATAAACAGTAGGGGCCATGTTTCTGCTGAATGGTATGATAATACTTTTTTTTGCTTTTAACTTAAGGCCATGACTTTGGCACCAGTCATGTGTTGCTGTGAGACCCTCTTGTAGTATGTTAAGATCATTTGGGGAGTCAATGACAGCACCCATCTTACAGTCATCCACAAACTTGGTCAGTCACAGGCCTTTTATTTTTGCTTGAACCTTTGAGAAGTAGATGCCAAACAGTAGGGATCACAGGACAGATTCCTAGGGAACACCACTAGTGACAGGTCTGATGTCAGAGGTAGAGGCACCTATTTTGACCTTGTGTGTCCTATTGTTGAGCCAGTTGGCCATCCACCTGATGAGATAGAGATTTATGCTATGTTTTGTTAGCTTTTGATGATGTCTGAGTGGGGGATTGCGTCACAGGCTTTGGCTTAGTCAAGATAAGCTGTATGTACTGACTTTCCTTCATTCAGGGACTTGGTGACAGTCTCAATAAAGTCATCTGGGTTCAACAGGCAAGATCTGCCTTTGATGAATCCAAACTGGGTGGGATCAAGTGCTTGGAGATTGCCTATGTCCTTGTTTATGAGGTCCATAATAATACACTCCATGGCCTTACAGATCAGACTTGTCAAGCTAATGGGGTAATAGTTTCTAGGGTCAGTAGTGGCTCCACCTTTGTGCAAGGGGATGACAATGGCAGTTCTTCACTCTGCTGGAATGAAGCCTGTACTTAGGCTATGGTTGAATAGAGTAATCGATGGTGAGGCTAGTTCTTGCTGGAGATAGTGCAGAATACAGCCTAGGATACTATCAGGTCCCATGGAAGCTGTGTTCTTTGCCTTGGTTAAGACCCTTAATACTTGATCTATGGAGATGTGAGGTGCAGGACAAGTATCAGGGATGTTGAATCAGCCTTTGCCGGGGACAGGGTAGTAAAGTTTGCACTGAACCTATCTGTTAGCGGTTGGCTATATCAACAGGATCAGTATAAGTGGTACTGTTAAGAACTAATTTGGAACAAACCTGGGATTTGTCACAAAGGTTCCTAATGTAACTGAAAAAGGCATTGTGGTTACCCTTTGTTTTGGAGGCTAGATTCGATACATAGTTGGCTTTGAAGGTTTTCACTAGTGATCTAATTTGCATTTTGAGACTCAGGAGGGAGTTTTTCTAACTGGGAATTTGTTCCTTTTTACCCTTGGACAACAGTTTATTCCTTTTGTTGCAAAGTCAGTTGATAGAGGATGTCTACCAGATAGGTTGGTGTTTCCTTGAGGAGCAAGTTTTAGTTCTGTTGGGTATGGCTGAGTACATGCAGTTGTACTCAGTGGCATACTGTTCAGCATAGTTGTCTGCATCTTCTGAGGGAGTTGGTGGTATGAAGCTATTGATGCCCTCCCTTATAAGGTTGTAGTCAGCTTTTGAAAAGTTTGTTAGTCTGGTTACAGCTGGGGGGAGTTGGATGGGATAGAAACTTCAAATGAGACAGATTGATGGTATAATCTCACCAGGGAGGAACTTACTATGGGGATGGTGCAGTGGTCACCCATGTTGGTGATAACCACATCTAGAATGTTATCTCCCCTTGTGGGGGATGTGACAAGCTGGTCTAGTGCATTAGAACTGATGAAGTAAAGGAATAGTTGGGTGAGTGCATTACAGCAGGAATAGTTCACCCAGTCTATGGTGGGGTAGTTGAAGTCACCAAGGATCAGGGTGTTAGGGGGTACTTTGATGGCATCAAGTAGGTCCAGGTAGGAGAGGTGGGTGTCCTGAGTCATGGATGGGGGTCTGTAGCTGGCTATAACTTGGATGGGTGGCTTGCCAATTGTCAGTTGCACCTGGAGTAGTTCTGGTGCATCATGCTGGCAAACCGGTCTGGAGGTGTACTTGTCTTTAATGAAAATAGAGGCTCCACTACCCTTAGTCTTTCCAACCTAATTTTGGAGTTGGAATGTGTGGAATGAAGTATAGCCTGGTAAGGCAGGGATGCTCTCCTTAGCCTTGAACCAAGTTTCTGTGACTGCACAGACATTGGCATCTTCCAGTGTGAGGATAGACTCCAGTGAGTGCATTTTCAGGTTAAGACTCCTAGCTTTAAGCAGAATGACCTTCAATTTTCTTTTAGACAGATATTTTATGTTGGAAGATTTGTCTTTGGGACATTGCCTAAAATAGGCACTACTGGGGAGGCAAGAGTCTTGGCCAGAATCCTGAATCCCAGAGGTGACAAGTGGAGGCTATCTCTGACAAAGCATTGAGGCCTGCCAACCATGTCATCCCAGGAAGACAGATATTGGATCACCTTAGAATGACACTGGAAACTAAGCCAATTGTTGAAGTCAATTATTTTTTGCTGGTATTGTGGTATAATTCTTGGTGAAGGTAGGATGCTGCTTAGGCCTAGGGTCATACCTGCCTGGGACACATACTTTCAGAGCTCATTCATGTCTCTCTTCATGTAGTCCAGGGAGGTGCATCTCAAGTCATTTACACCAACATGGACAATAACAGAGTCATATTTGTACCTATTGTGGAGAGACTTAAGTGCGTGCATAATGTGGTGGATTCTAGCACCTGAAAGACAACTGACCGTGATCTTCTCCTTGTCAAGCCTGGTGAGGGAGACATCGGTATAGCTCACAATTGAGTCACCAATGACAAGTATGTTTGGTTTATTGTTATGCCTTATGGGTGGTGTGAGTTTATTGTCATGCCTTATGGGCTGTGTTTATGAGACCCTGGTGTTTTGTCTGCTGTCTGCAATGTGTTTGGTGTTTTGTGTGGAATGTCTGTGAGTGTTATATTGCTGTTTGTTTGCATATTTGGTTACTTTGGTACTTCTTTAGATGATAGAGCGGAGTTGAGAAGGAACAGGGTGGGGAGTAGAAAAGAAGTGGCTATGTTTTGTCTAGCAGAGACAGTTAGGTAGAACTTTATTCTGTAGAGGGAGCCTAGCTTTTGATGTGTCTTCTTTATGGCTTACTGAATGTAGAGATGACATTTTAGGTTGTCATCTGTAAATACACCCAGAAGTTTGGTGTGGGATACCTTTTCTATATTGGTCTTTTTGGATGACAATATATTAAAGATAGTTTTTGAGAAGAGAGCGAGTTGTAGGGAACAGTAGCAGTTTAATTTTTTTTTGTGGATTCAGAAAGAGTTGTAATTTGTTGAGACAACTTTCTGTGGAGGTAAAGGATTTCGGGGTGTGTGCTTTCAGCATGGGCAGTGTCCTAGCAGCACATATTAGACTTGAGCCATTAGTGTTTTGTAATATTGTGACTACTTTAGCTGTTGTGTGTAGGTCATTGATAAATAATCTAAACAGCAGGGATCCTAGGATGGAGCTTTGTGGGACACTGATGGATATAAAAAGAAATAAGTGATTCAGAAATTCAAAGATATAATCCATATGTTAATCAAGAAAGGTTGGCTTTATTTGCAGATGATATTATTTTGTGCTTGTTAAATCCATAAAAGGATATATTGGTGTTGTGGAACATTTCAGAATTTTTAGGATATAAAGTTAATGAAGCTAAAACAAAGGCTTGAGATATAATTTACATGAACTGTTTCAGCAATACTGATATTTATGGATACATGATAAGGTGAAGTATTTAGGAGTATGTATTAAAAAGGCTTCTGCTATAGCAGCTAAAGATATGTGGGAAGAAACTAAACCTAAAATAATACAAAAACTGAAAAACTGGAAGCTCTTGTTTATGGATATAAATAGTAAGAAACAAGCACAGAAATTGTTTTTATTCCCTATAGTTTTATATATAAGGTAGGCATACTTTTATTAGCCAGAGTAAATGTTGTGAACAATAATTAATTAAAGAGTTGAATGAATGTATCTGGGAAGGATAGAGAGCAAGAGTTAAGTGAGATAGGTTGATCCTTTCAAAAGAAAAAGGTACTTTAGGATTATTTGACTTAAAGGGACATTTGAGAGCTACACAGTTAAGGCCCGCATACATAACAGATGTTTATAATACAAAGTAGAAAGGGGTGATGGTGATGAAGCAGGGGGTAAAGCTCAAGAAATAATGAGAGAATGGGATTTTGGATGCAGATCCTTATGAAGAATCAAAACAACCATACAGAATATATATTCATAAAGATACAGAACATATTTTAAGAAGTAAGCTAACACTGGAATGGAGAAAGGAAAATTTGTCAATAGGGATGACTTCCAGTAGGAGTACAGAAAATAGGAAAGAGGGGCTGGAATTTACTGGAGAAAACTGGCAAAAGAAAAAAGGTATTAGGAGCAAATAACTAGAGATGGGGAGGTAATAGAGTGGATTAAGGCCAAGAAGAATTTGGACTGTAGGTCAGAGACTGCCTTCCCCACCATGGACTGATATCATAATATAGTCAAAGACAAAGGGATAGGGGAGTCTTAAGTGAAAAAAAACTACTCTGGCAGGGTATTTGTTTGAATCTAGAAGAGAAGCTGCTTTTAAAAAAAATGTTAATTAGAAGGGTATATAAAATATTGCATGATAAGTATAAAAATCAAGTACAGGAGGCTAGAAAAGATTGGCAGCGAAAGAGTGGAAAAAACAATTTACAGAGGAACAATGAGAGGACATGTGTATGACTCCTAGTTATCTACAAAAGCCTAGAAGGTTTAGGATTTTGGGTGGGAAATATTTGCATAGGGATTTTATACCACAAGCAGACTTCAAAGATTTTTTTTCTCAGCTAGACAGCAAATGTTGGAGTTCAAGAAAGAGATAATTGGGAACTTGGTCTTGGGGAGTGTAATGATTTGGCAGATGGTAACATTTCCCTGCAGAGTACTCTGTGAAGAAATATTAGGTGAGTAAATGGTTGTAACTAAGGACATAGGATACTTAACAATAAGTATCCTATTTTCTTGCTTATTTTTACTAGTTATTGCTTCTAGCAATTTATATATAGCTCTTTTTATTGCCTGCTGCATACTGTTTGCTGTATTTTATTGCTGTTACCTAATAATCTGTATGGCTAAACTAATTACAGGGCCTAATAAATAAGGTTTTTACTGTCACACTGTTTGTAAAGCTTTTTAGCTAGTTTCACTGTGTGAAATGTATTAATGGAAAATTTTCTGTACTTGTTAAGCACCTATTTGTTTGTTCTGATTTCCTGCCAAGGAGTGTATCGTATAACTTATTTGTTTGCAGTTAAAAGCATTCTGTAGAGTCTCCTGGCTCCCTTATCTGTTTAAAAATCTAATTTTGTGGCTCACTGATGTTCTTCTGCTGTGATAAACATTTCTGTAGTGTTTACTGTCTAAAAGAGTGTAGGCTAGTAGCTTTAATATTGTCCTAGTTCAGATTTGCTGTCTCTGGGCCTGTTTGTTTTTGCAGTGGTTGTTCTGAGCATATGACCAGGCCATCTTGAATTAGCAGAAGCCTTTCTTTACCTTCGTGGCAGGATTGTGTTGATTGACTGCTAGCTGATGGAGGTTGGATGGTCTAGGGTTTGGAGTAAGTACTCACTGGTTCTTTTGAGCTTTTTTGTTTAAAGTTGTATCTTCTGGTATTTAAGCCCTAACTTTGAGAGGATTTCTGTCTATACACACACTGAGCCAAGTGGAGGAGGGGCATTAACTACAACTCTGATCTGAGATGTATAACAATAAGTATCCTGTTTTTTTTTTTTTGCTTATTTTTACTAGTTATTGCTTTTAGCAATTTATGTATATCACTTTTTATTGCCTGCTGCATACGTTTTACTGTATTTTATTGCATTAACTAAGCTGCATGGTTAAACTAAAATTATCTGCCTTACAGGGCCTGATAAATATGTTTTTTACTGTCACACTGTAAAGCTTTTTAGCTAGTTTCACTGTGTGAAAGGTATTAACGGGAAATTTTCTGTACTTGTTTAGCACTTATTTGTTTGTTTTGATTTCCTGTCAATGATTGTATCATATAACTGATTTGTTTGCAGTTAAAAACATTTTTTAGAGTCTCTTGGCTCCTTTATCTGTTTAAAACTTTTACTTTGTGGCTGACTGCTGCCCTTCTGCTGTGATAAACATTTCTGTAGTGTTTACTGTCTAAAAGATTGTAGGCTAGTAGCTTTAGTATTGTTCACCACCCTCCCTCCCTGTTGGTGTCTTGCTGTTATACTTGGTGGCTTTGCAGTTGCCCACCCCTACTGTAAATTTGATCTGGGACACTCCTCCAAGTCTAGTGTTATTAGCTCATTCTACCTAATACAGAGAAAACTTTTGAGAAGGCCAACCCACTTAGTTTCATAACCTTGAGTTGTCTTCTGCTTCTCCTCTCTCCCTTTCCTTTACAAAAAAAACTTTGCTAGAATCTCCCTGTGTTCTGCTTAACTGTAAGAAAAAATGTATGCTTGTTTCCTGCCTTTCCTGTAACTAGTCTAGTCCAGATACAGATTTGCTATATCCAGGACTGTTTGTAAGCTTCTGAGCCCCCCAAGCCTGTTTGTGTTGGAGGAAAGCCTGCTTCTTATCAGTGGGAGTGGTAAGCACTAGGTAACCTATCTACCACATAAGGAGTGGTTTCTTGCCCAGACATTGTAGTTATTGGCTGTTTGGGCAGTTTTTCCATCTTTCTCAACTTCCTGATTTAAAATCCTGCATTGCACTTGTTTCCCCCTTCCTGTAACTAGTCTAGTCCAGATACAGATTTGCTGTATCCAGGACTGTTTGTAAGCTACTGACCCCCTCAAGCCTTTCTGGGTTGGAGGGAAGCCTTCTAGCTTATCAGTGGGAGCGGTAAGCACTAGGTAACCTAACTACCACATAAGGAGTGGCTTCTGGCCAAGAAATTGTAGTTATTGGGTGGTTGGGCATTTTATCCATCTCTTTCAACTTTCTAATTTAAAAGCCCACATTTGTACTTGTTTCTTTCCTGTAACTAGTCTAGTTCAGATACTGATTCTTAGTTTTTGCACTTGAATTTGCTTATTCATGCTCAGCACTTGTTCAGAATTTGTTGTTAGCACTAAATAAGCTACAAATTACTACAACACTCAACCTTCCTCATTATCTAGAGGAAAACAGTTTTTGTACTTACTTTCCTCACTTGCTTAGAGAAAAGCAACTCTTGTACTCACTTTCCTCACTTGTCTAGAGGAAAATAGTTTTTTATTCAGGCATGTCCAAGGGTTAGCTCCCAGTGTTCTCTCCTGTCTATCTGATGAATCTGGGCATCTTGGGGCAATGTAGCAATTGTCTCATGTACACAGACAACCCTCTCATCCTACTGGAGGTAAAGCTCTCTCCAACCAAGACTGAACTTGACAGTCAAGAGGAGAAGGTAAACACTTGCACCACACTGCACTCATCACATAGTCCCACTAAACCTACACCACCAAAATCCACACATAGAAACACAAAAACATTCATGGAGGCTCTCAATAATAATCTGGTCAACCAAGAGACCTCCAAAGCAGAAACGCAAGCAACCTCCACCCCACCAACACAACCTAAATGACACATAGCCCACAGACTCAGTGTGCGACTCAACCACAGCCCATAAGGGAAAACAATGTACCCAACACACTAGTCATAGGTGACTCTATAGTCAGGCACACTGATGTCTCACTCACCAGGCTAAACAAGAAGGTTACTGTCTGCTGCCTGTCGGGTACCAGGATCCACCACATAACCCATGCACTCAGGTCACTCCATAACAAGTGCAAATATGACACTGCCATTGTCCATGTTGGTGTGAATGACCTGAGACATACCTTCCTGGACTACATGAAAAGAGACATAGAAGAGCTCTCCGATCTTGTAGCCCAAGCAGGTATGACCCTAGCCCTGAGTAGCATCCTGCCATCACCCTGAATGATACTGCAGTACAAGGACAAAATGACTGACTTCAACAATTGGCTAAGCTTCTGGTGTCATTCTAAGGGGATCCAGCATCTGTCTGCATGGGGCAACATGGCTGACAGACCATGATTCTTTGCTATAGATTGCCTGCACCTGTCTCCCCTGGGATTCTGGATACTGGTTAAGGCTCTTGCTGCCCCTATAGTGCCTTTTTTAAGCAAGGTTCAAATGACAAATTCACCACTGGAACAGGAACAGGCAAGCAAAAACTGCGGGTAATGCTATTCAATGCTAGAAGTCTAAATCTCAAAATGCACTCCCTCGAGGCACTTCTTAAAATGGAGAACATTGATATCTGTGCAGTGACTGAGACCTGGTTCAAGGCTCCAGAGAGCACCCCAGCATTACCAGGCTATAACTCATACCACACTTTTCGGCCACTTAACCTGGACCGGAACACCAAAGGCAGAGGTGTGCCCTAATTCATTAAGGATATCCACACCTTCAGGCTAGTTGCTCCACATAATGCATCCGAGGTTATCCAAGTGCAACTAATTCTGGCCAAAACTGCTGTCCAAATTGTAGCTTGCTACAGATCCTCCACAATGCCCCAGGATTCCCACTCCTCTTTTCTTGATATACTGGAAAATATTAGGGTTCAAACAAACACTCAAATAATGGGCGATTTCATTTACCCCACCATTAACTGGGAAAACTACTCATGTACCAACTCCTTTGCGCAACACTTTTTGGAATTCATAAATTCCAATTCCCTGGATCAGCTTATCCACACCCCTATCAGGGGTAACAATATTGTAGACCTAGTCATAACCAGCATGAGCTACCGGTGCTTCACACCTGAAGTCAACTCCTCGTTGGTCAGATCCGACCATAAGCTAATCACCCTAGATATCATCATCCTGCCTCCACCCCCCATTAAGGAAATCACAGTAAAACATTTCTCCAAAGCAAACTTCATGCTTCTTAAGACAGAAGTGGTGAACATTGTGACACCCATGCAGATGGACAATACATTTACAACTGCTGAATCCTTTACAAATGTACTCTATAAGCATTTACACGAGTGCATGGATTGTGCTATCCCAAACAGAACCAAGATGCAATTCTCCAAAAAAGGAAGCCAATCTGGTGGTCCCCTGCCATAAACAAACTCTACAACAGAAGGAAGAAACTGTTGCAAAAGAGAATAAAATCCCATGAGTGGAGGAGCCCCTTGGTCAACCTCAGTAAAAAGCTGAGATCCCCTATAAGATCCTCCTAAGCTAGCTACAAAAACAAAATTGCTACTGAAGCTAAAGACAACTACAAAGCAAAATATAACTATGTCAAGAATCTCAATGACAATACCCACATCTGCTCTGAGTTACAGCACAAAGGCACAAAAATTACAGAACCAACTTATATTGCCAACATCCTGGCAGATAGGTTCAGTGCTAACTTTACCCCCTCTCACCCCATAAAGGACCCATATCTGTACAAGAAGAATGCAGAGTCCCTGTAATCACAACTACGCAGGTAAAACCTGCACTCTCTAAAGCCAAAGACACAGCATCCATGGGACCGGGCAACATTCCAGATTGCATTTTACACAAACTTCAGAATGAACTGGCTCCCCACCTAAGCATCATGTTCAGTCATAGCCTCATGTCAGGCTTTGTGCCCACTGAATGGTGCACTGCAACAGTTATCCCACTCCACAAAGGGGGAGCCACCACTGATCCCAGGAACTATCACCCTATTAGCCTGATGAGCATGGTCTGTAAAGCCATGGAACATATCATCATGAAGCTTATAAAAAAGACATTGGTAACCTTCAAAATCTGGACCCCACTCAGGTTTGTGAAAGGCAGATCTTGCCTCCTGAACCTGATCGGCTTCTTTAAGGCAGTCACCAAACCCATAGACGAGGGTAAGGTGGTTCACACAGCCTATCTTGACCTTACCAAGGCTTTCAACACCATTCTCCATTCTGGAATTATAGCTAAACTCACTAAACTGGGCATAAATCCTTACATCACAAGATAGGTTGCCAACTGGCTCATTGACAGAATCCACACTGTAAAAGTTGCAGACTCCAAATCTGACTTCAAACCAGTGACAAGTGGAGTACCACTGGGTTCAGTCCTGGGACTTCTACTGTTTGGTATTGACTTCTTTGAAGTACAGGCTAACACAGAAGGCCTTTGGCTAACAGAGTTCACAGATGACTGCAAACTAGGAGCCATAGTTGAGTCCCCAAATGATGTGGACATCCTACAGAAGGGCCTCACTGAGACACATGCCTGGTGTCAGAGCCATGGCCTCAAGATCAATGCCAACAGTGCATTGTCATCCCCTTTTGTAAAAACTCTGTACCCATGAGCTATCACATAGGTGGCAGTCTACTTAATGCTGAATGTGTGATAAGAGACTTTGGGACCCAGGTGGACAGTAGTCTCTCCTTTGATAATCACATCACTACAGTAGTCAGAAAATCCTTCTACATGGCACATCTTATCACAAAAGGGTTCTCATCCAGGAAAAAAGAGGTCATTGTTCCCCTCTACTCGGCACTCATTAGACCCATTATAGAATATAATGCCCCTTTTGGAATGTACCTCACAAGACATCTGCAGGAGCTGGAAAGGCCACAGAAGTATCTCACAAAGAGGATTACTGACCTCAACCAGATGTCCTATACTGACCATCTCAAAAAAACTCCAGCTTTACTCCATAGCATATCACCTACTCTGAGGTGATCTCTGCCTAACACATAAAGCTATGTCAAACCCAGAGCTGTTGGACATACTACACCTAAAGAAATCCCATTGCCTTCAAGCTACATGCTCTAGGGACCTAAACTTTGTCACCACAATAAACAGGGCATGCTGGAGGGAAAGATTCCTATCCCAGAGACTTCCCATACTCTGGAACAAGCTACCCGTCTATGTCAAGCAAAGTTCCTCATTAGCACTCTTCAAGAAAAATCTTGATGAGTGGATGGGAAATAGGAAATATACCCCAGGATCACTTCTGTGGCTCTGCTCGAAAGGGGCACAGGACATTAACTTTCTTGGGTAGCGTAAGCCAGGGAACCTTGTTGACGTGGCTTACTTAGGCCCTTGGGATGTAGCCTAGTACCTACCTATGAACCTATTATTGTTTAAGTTGTGGCACAGGATTGTGTAGACATTGTAAGGCCTTATTATGTTTAATTCTGTTGCCTGCCGAAAAAAGCAATTGCTTGAAAATGGAAATCAAAATCTAATCCAGCTCTGTTTGAAATTCTGGATATTTTAAAAGAGATAAAAGAATGGGAAGAGGTATCTTTAGAAAATGGAAGGAGCAAATTGCATAGAAATAAATGGAATTTGTGAGAACAATATATGCAGAATAATGTTCAGAAAGAGCAGTGATGTTTAAAGGAAGGGAGAAAAAGAGTATTTTTTCTAATGCTGGATTAAATGACAGTTGTCATAAAGTAAGAAAACATTTTTAATGTATGAAAATGAAAAAAAATAATATTGTCTGTTTTCTTTTCTGTTAATATGTGTGCACCTTTATTGTGATAATTTAATAATGGTGTTAAGAAAATCTGCTCCCCTTTTATTGAATAATATACAATAGTGCACATTTGCTTTAAGCCTTGATTTTTATTTACCTGTGTTCTTGTAACAGCTTTAGTGTATTTGAAAAATGCCACACCCCATGCAAGTCTGTCTCATAGAATTTTCTATATGGTATGCCATTTCATTTTTCATGGGTCCCATTGTAAGACATAGTAAGTCATAGCATTCTTAGTACTAAACGATTATCACATTTGTGTCTTGTACTATGCGTCATGTACATAATTAAGAAATTATTCTTATATGGCATCGCAAAATTATCAATAAAATGAAATATGTGACCAGAAGCAAGCTACTTTTATGACTGCCAGCATTCTTTTTATTAATTAGCAGCTGCTCAGTGGTAGTTGTAAATCCTAGCATATGATTATAGAATCGGTATAAATTTCCCTTTGTGCTAGACCGATGGCTACTCTATATATCTCTATATATTATTTGTATTACTATTATAGCTCCTGCTCCTCCTTTTCCTTTCTTGCTGTCCACTGATTAGCCTGTTTTGCTACCACCTAGAATTCTGCTTATCTTATATATTATTTCTATCAATTTTACAGAACATGAAAGCATGCCCTTACTAACTTTCTCTTGATATACCCTCGAATTACATTGATTTGCCACAATCAAATTATTAATACACAGGAAAATTATTATAAAATACTTCAGTGGGCTACTCTGATCTTCACAATGTTTGGCACTCCAAGATACAATTTTTTTTCCCCAGAAAGTATGAGCATTCCAAGGTTGCTTAGAATATTATTATAATTTAAGGAACGCTAACTACAGACTGAATCACTTAATTTCTGATGTGAATATATTTATACAGAAATAATATTTAAGAAGACATATAGGTTGACAAAAATGAGGTCCTCTGTGCTTTAAGGATCATTTAGAGAAACAGCTAGATGGAGACCACCACGATAAGAAAATAAAATAAAGTTGATTTATTTGTATAACAAGCGCTTTCACGTGCATCCAAAGCACGCTTCCTCAGGTTTATACAACTTCATTACAATGAGTAGCTTTTATATGCTGCCAAATCATTCATCAAGCAATCTAGTTCAATTAATCAATAAGGACATTTATCAATCAAGCTTGCTAGAAGCTAATACAATGAGATGTAGCAGTTTGAAAACAAAAGTAGATGAAATAGAAAGATGCATATGTTTTAAGGATCATCTATGTAATAAGTGGGAAAAAATGCATTTCCAATAACTTACTTTAAAATGCAGCTATTTCTATTTGTGAGACATTGTTATGAATATTTTTGCATGTATGATATGGACATATAGCAAATCTCTTCCATTCTTGTCAAGGGAATGATACATAGAAGCCATGGCTGTCTAAAGCATTACAGAAAGTTGGGAATATGGTACTGGTGATTCTTGTGTAGATGAATTGTAGAATAGGGATAGTTCACTTTTTAGTGCATGTCATATTGTTTTTTACAGGGCACACAATCAACACATGTTTCTGTTTCATTGTCATAGCCATAGGTCTCAAACTGGAGACAGGGGCCTCAAATCAGGTTTGTAATGCTTAGATGAAAGCTAACAGAATGAAGGCTCAAGTCACTCAAAATACACAGCAATGGTCAACTCATCAGAACAATTTCTCTATGGAAGAAAAGGCACCCTACTTAGTTATTGTAATGAATAGTAAGATCACCGTGTTACTAACAGAAGAACAAAGTAGCTTTAAATTTCCAGCAATCATAATATTTTAGCAAGTTTTGACTTTTAATAGAGAATATTTTAATCCAGACAACTTATTTCACTTAAAATAATGAACAGTTTTATAAATTACTATTATAAATCAGTTGAAGCAGAGCTGTAATTTAATTTTGACATGTTTGTGATTTTAAACATTGTTTCTTCTCCGTTATTTTTGTTCTTTTAAAATGCATTTTTGGACACTCCAACTCTATCATTTGAATGGAATATCTCTAGACAGCATCTAGTGTGCTTGAGCAATGAAAGCTGCCCTTTATGATTTTTGTTGGGGCTGCACTAAACAGCATGTACTGTTATTGCTATAGGAAAATCATTTGTCGGCACTGCTAAGCTCAACTATGAGTTATAAAACAAACAGTATTCCTGGTATTAAGTAGGGTGTGCAAGTCTTTTTTGATAAGACATAAGAATTTGCCCACTTGGATAAAGGAGCTGGCTGGCAGGACCAAAACAGCTGAAATGGCAAAAAGAATTGAATCATCAAACTCTAGATGTAAGAGTAATGATGGGACCCAACGTCAATGGGCAGTTAAGAGCAAAAATAATATTATTCCATTGCTATTTCTGAAATTATAATTTTGCCTCTTACTGCTTTGGTAACTTTTTCATAAAATATTAGAAGCCCTCAAGCAACAGTTTTATTAATTGGGATATTGAGATTAGTCACTTTTGCATAAGTCTATTCTTACCTATGTTTCTTTTTTCTGATGAATTCTTGGACATGACTGGGTATATTATGTTAAGCATGAGAAAATGGATCTGTCTGAAGTTTTACTAAATACAGAAGATGTGTTTACAGCGAAAGAATTTACAAAAGCATTTTGCAACACCATGAAAAAGAAGTTAGAACATTAAGAAAAGAAGTGAATAAAACATAAGGAACAAATGATGAGAAATAGCTTGAAATGTTACTTGCTGTCAGTGAATAAACAGTTTAGAATTCATGAATGCAAAGTCAATTTCCTGATCATAATAATGAGATATTTGTGTAAAAAGCTTATACTAATGGATTTATGTATATATTTATGACATGAGCAACAAAGCTCTTTTTCTTTTGCTTCCTCACCAGACACTTGCCTACCAGCCCTGTGGTGCTCTCCTAATCAGGCCATTGTCTCTGTCAGAATGGGGGCTAGGAATTCCCATGTTATGGCAACAACCCAATGATCAATTCATTTCTGCCCAGGAATGCTTATCAGCACTCCATTCCCCAAAAAGAGTGAGATACTAGGGAGTGGAATGGGACTTGCGGTGCCCTGCACCCTCCGCCTCTCCTTTAAAGCACTTACCCCTAAGTGGCTTACAATCATTGCCTCCCAAATGGCTGCATGTCTTCATGCCAATTTCCCTATCACTGCATAGTACAAATATACCATGGCAGTGTTCACTCAGCCAGCTTGGAGCTTCAGTAAGTGCCATCCATGTTGCAAGCCAGAGCCACATCCCTCCCCCGAGAATGGGAAAACCAGCAATGACAGGTCACTCTACCAGGCCAGCTCCTACAGGCACCCAATAAGCTGTCTGAACTCATGTCACCTGCAGCATAGTCAGGGCTTTCACCGTCTATACCATGAAGCTGGCATAAGGGCAAGCTCTTGATACAATAAAAGTAATTCACTCCTTACATGCATAATTCTGTTTAGACAGTGAAGTAAAGTCAAGTGTTTCACAACGGTCACTTCAGTTTTCACCTTTTCTAGTTTATAAAAGATTACTCATGATACAGTGGAAAACATATTCTGAGACTCAAAATAATTTAAATGTAAAAATGTAGCTTAGTAGCATGATATTGTAAATAAAGGAAAGTGGTTCCCTTAAGTTCCTCTTTTAGAAAGAAGACAGCCTTGTGACATTAAACACCATAACAACAACAACTACTTGAAATATAAAAAGTATATAGTATTGCAGCTAGCATCTGTAAAATTCAGGAAACTGAAAGTTTTAACTGATGACACATTCTCCAACTTAGAACAAAATTTGGTTTAGATGATATATAATAGCATTATAAAATGTATCTTTTTTTTGGAAACCATATCTTGCAAAACATTACAAGGCTGTTAGTGTAAGACAGAGTTTATTATTTATCTCTGTTATGAGAAGTTGCTAAAATATAATAGGCACGCAGAAAGCTGTTTTTCCCTATAACATGAATCTTGCTGCCTTAAGAAATTTATGTTTCGACTTGATATGCATAAATTATAATCCATGCAAAGGGCAGAATTATTTTTTTTAACAAGAAACATCTTTATTAACTTATCATGTATGACATAGACTATATTATATTTATATACGATAAATACAAATAAATCATAGTGGCACAGTCTCTGTTACAAATATGCATTCCAAACCATGCCAACACAACTGTATAAAACATTATACATCACTTTTAACATATCCAGTCATTGTTAATCAGCTATTGAAAAGCTCATTCAGATCCTATCTTCGGACAGAGGGTTTGTCAAAATTAAATGTCTCATTTTAGAAAAATGACAATTTTTGCTGAATATAATGAAAATGTTTAATTTTGAACAATGACAATAATGGTGGAATAAAGTAGTTTGTTTTGTATGAACAGTCTTTTGTTATGTTGTTCAGCATAAAAATGATAAATGTATTTAATTATGCATCTTGTGATACTTGCAAGGTAGATGTTTAGACAGACTATTTTTTTATTATTAGAAAACTGAACAAATGTGTTTAAATGTAACAGTCCCTAGGGACTTTTTTTTTCTTCTGTACATGTTTGTAATAAGCAGAAAGCTGATGATTAGGGAAGATGCAAGTTCACATTAGATAAAAATTAGCTGACCAACAGAAAAATGTATACTATATTAAATCAGAAGATGGCGAGGTACTATTTCCAGAAAAACAAAGATTCTTGCCGATCTCAATACTATTTTACCAACCATGGGATTTCCTTAAGTGGGAGTGATAATCAGTCGGTGAAAATGCAACATTGAGTTAAAATAATCTTTTTTCCACAGCAGAATAATTTGTAAAAGGAATAAATTTATATCAAACAACTAATAAATATGTACTAAGAGAAAAGATCATTATAGAAGGCTTTTTTTATATATATATATATATATATATATTTTATGTCCTTCAACAAAGGACTCAACAAGTGCTTAGATTCAAAGAATGAAAGGAATACATGCATCAAGTCTTTTATCTAGGTGAGACTTAAAACACATAACTATAAGCTTGGAATTGCTGGAGTCAGAGCAGTAGTTACTGCAGTCGATACATGACCTCTTGGAAAGGATGGTAGGGGTATGACAACTCTTTTACTGGGGATAGTATGATACTGCCATTTCATACGTCATCCCCAGTTACTGTGAAGGGCCTGATTTTGGATTCTTAGATAAATTAATTGTACACAAAAGGCAAAAAAAGCATAATGCTTACTGAAATGTATCTGTGCATCTACATAGAAGAAAAGAATGAGTGAACAAAGATGGAATGTTTGATGAGGTCATCTTTTTAAAAGACCTGCCTGGGGATACATAAATGCCATGTCCATGATTGTGACCAAGTCAGTCCGGTTGACATTGTGTGCACAAAAAGCTCCAAGACTCATTATGTATATATATGGCCAGGGCAATGTATGCAAGCAGCTTTTCACTACAACTGCAATGCAGACCCTTGGTCAGATTGTGCTAGAGCAGCTTGCAGCCACATTGATATACGAGAATTTGTAGTAAACATAACTTTCACACAAACAGTCATGATAATCACAGCAAGTCTGCACACACAGATGGCAAAACTAAGTTACTACTGTAATGTTGTAACTTAAAGAACTCGATACAGAGTAATGTGTTATGAAGTGAAAAGTCTTAGGGACAACTAAGGGTAGAATGTAAAGGGTTACCATTACAATAGGAAACTGTAACATGGACAAAAGACTGCAAAGGGATCCACACCTTACACTAGGTTTGCAAAACACAATGGTGAGGAGGTTTTGACAATACAGTTCTGTAGAATGAGGTGAAATTTACTCATGGCAATCGGGATACAGGAAAGAACCATGATATACCAACCTACAGCACCTCTGATATCATCAAACAACAATTAGTGTGCATGTACAAATGATGTGAATGTCATAAAAGGAAATGTACATTGGAAACCCCGAGGGAAATTGGTAAATTAAATTAGTCCACTTGCATTATTTCATTATTTAACAACAAAAAAGTGAGCACTCTCTCTTCCATAGGTATAAAATTTAATGCTAATACAACAAACAGTTAAGCATTTTCATTCAAAAAAACTTCATCAGAAGTACTTTTTCTAGTTGCATGGTCCAGTACATAATCAACAAAAATCATGACCTAATTAAATGTCAACCAATCAAAACACTTTTTAACATACACACAAGGATTTAGTAAAATCAAAATTGTTAAAAAAAAATATATACAGATATATATATATATATATATATATATATATATATATATATATATATATATATACACATATGGGTCTACTACCAGAGATCAAAATCACACTATTTCAAAATCCAGTAGTAGATGCCCACTAACATGAAAGTGCACTTCACCGAAAGTGCACTTTTGTGAACACCACTTGAGTGAATGGTTACGGACTTTAGGGTTACGGCTTGGGTTAAGGATAGTGGATAGCTTGTAGGGCTATCCACTATCCTTAACCTAGTCCTAAGGTCCATGACTACAGCACCACAGTGGAGGAAATTGTATGTCCTCCACAGTGCAGTAGTCATGGACCTATGTCCTCCACTGTGGTGTGGTAGTCACGGACCCTAGGGTTAGGGCTTAGGTTAAGGATAGTGGATACCTAATAGAGCTATCCACTATCCTTAACCCAAGCCCTAACCCTAAGGTCTATGATATGTCCTCCACTGTGGTGTGGTAGTCACGGACCTTAGGGTTTGGGCTTGGGTTAAGGATAGTGGATACCTAGTAGGGCTATCCACTATCCTTAACCCAACCCCTAACCCTAAGGTCCATGACTACCACACCACAGTGGAGGACATTGTCCATTTGTTCTAGTGGTGTTCGCGAAAGTGCACTTTTGGTGAAGTGCACTTTTGCGTTAGTGGGCATCTACTACTGGATTTCAAAATAGTGTAATTTTGATCTCCAGTTGTAGACCCATAACTATATATTATTTACACACACACACACATACTTTCCTCTTTGGTTCATAAAAAAACAGTGGATCAAGCTAAATCATGTTCAGATACTACTTACTGAAATGTAATTATTCAGTTGTGGCTTTGACCTGCATTAAGCAGCATCTGCTAGTATAACTTTCTTGTTTCTAACTTGTTCTCCCAGGTACCATCTCATTTTGGTTTCCCAACCTTCATCAACACTAAAAGCTTAGTGGACCCTTCAAAATGTGCAGACTGCTTGGCCAGTAAGTTTGTAAGATCCCCCTTCTTGATAGTATAAACATGTTCATATATATTTGTACATATCATTTGCTCAGTTTTACTTGTATAAAATGATCCACATGTCAAGTTAGATCAACCCTTTACCTGCATGGCTAAATCTCCCTTTCTAAGCAATCACCTTTGGATAAGAAGATACTGTTGCATTAACCAAGTCTAACATAAATCTTCACTGAGACCAGGAACCACCTTTCCGCATCCCAAAACCATAATACAATACTTATTTTTCCAAAATGGCTTTAATGTTTTGCCTTCTTTTACTAATAAATTCTGGTTTTGCCTCCAATTTATCGAAAAGACCAGCCAGTTCAAAAACTGAATTCCAGTTTTTCCCACTAATGCTCCTTGCCACAAATGAACCATGGTCACAAGGTGACATCATTGTTCTGCTATCATACTTTTTAGCCATTGTTGCCTTTTGCCCTGGTCTAAGGTCCATATCCCTTAAAACAGGGTCGATTGCTTAAAAAGTGCAGGTAACTGTTAGAGACTGTATGTTTTCTATAAATATTAGACTCAAATGACAGGCTATTGGGATTATTCATTGTATTAATATCTAAATAATTAACATTCTCATAATTTTTCCATGTAAACTTTAAATAAATTAAATTCTAAAAAACATACTTCTGGAGCATTTCTCCCCGGACCTCCGCTGAAAACAGGATCTGTGGAACCTAGTCGGACTTTCCCGGTCAACAAATGTTAAATAAAAAAAAAAAAATTGTCTGCTGTGTTGTTGCATGAAAAAATGTCTCACAGCTTATCAAGACCCCTAGACCATAAAAAAGATATAATCAATATATGTCAGATAAAGAGAAATTTTGGCCCAAAAAACACCATTAAACACATGATGTATATTGCCACCACCACATAACAATGTTTTTGAACATGGGACCTGATGGAACACCCACCTCAACTCCTTTGACTTGTTGAAAATATTTGCCATCAAAAAATGCAAAATTATTATTATGGGTGATTTATATACTTATATCTTCTGGACAATTTGCATACTTTCTTCCACCACAATTAACCCCTAGTTAGACAATTTGCTGCTATGGAGGAGAGCCTTGTGTAAACATCCTGTAGCAACAATGTGTGGTATGACTTGAAAAAAAGGATCCTTCACATCAACTGTTACAAAAACAAAATTACTTGTAAAGATGACCCTTAACATCTTAATCATAAAGTCCCACGAGTCTTTTAGTGTGAGTTTTGTCCCGAAAGAAATTTGTCTAATTTCATATTTGCTGTATGACAAATGTCAGTTTATTTGTGGAAATGATGGGCTGTATGGCACGTTAGTTCATTTGTGGAACTGATGGCAATTTATTAGTGCATGCTATGGATTTTTCTTTGTTTTTGCTATAAGACAAGACGTGCCATTCATTTGTGTTATGTATGGCCATCTATATTGCTCTTTACTAATTGTAGCTTAATGTATGCTTACCAAAAATAACTTCATTGCTTCACAGCCTTTTTTTGAACATGCGTCTGCTGTGATTAAATATTTTTTGTGACCAGATTAAAGGTTGAAAATTGTAGGATATGATAAAGATGAAGAGGGAAAGCAAGCAAAGTGCACAACACAAGGAGAGCAAATAAGGAATGAACAGGATGAAGGTGAGACAGAAGTATGCCTCTCAATTTCTTAGCTCCGAAATATTTACTGACTGTGTGAGGAGCACAGGGGAAAACAATCCATGATGGCATGTAAACATAGACAGACTTGAAGAGATATGAACCAACGCCTTGGTTATTGAAACTTTGAGCACCAGTATGTTATCAAATCATGTCACATACTCACTGATAGGGGAGCTGTCAGTAAGAAAACATCAACATTACTTGTTGCAAACTGTTGTTCAGGAAAGCCTGCAGAAAGATGGTTATGTCATGTTTAACAACATTTTCTGGGCATGTGTGTGGTGTGTTCATTTATTGCTTGACCACATTAGAGATTGTGAATGGGAATGTAGGACAGTCAAACAGGGGAAGCATGCAGAGGGAAGAACACAAGCCAATAAGACGCATGAAGGTCACATATTTCTCAGTGTCTTAGTTCAACAATGATAAACTATTCCATATAAAATTTGTTTAGAAAGTGCCAAACATCTTGCCATAATTTATACCCTGATGTTAGGAATACATAATTTCAGGAAAGTCAAATACAGGAGAGACAAAAAAAGTACAAACGCATGAATTAGAACACTTGTTTTCATGCTCCCTAACACAGGTGGCATACATACGGCAGTGGGTGCGACAGTGACTCTGCCAGGCTGGGAGCCAGATGTGCAGGGTGCACGGTGGTGGTGCTACTGCTTCTGCTGCCTGCTGTGTGAGGACTGCAGGCCATGCCAATGTGGTAGGTCCAGGTCACTGTGCTGCTACATATAATAGTAATGCAGATGGAAAGAATTAAAACAAATAAATAGAAAGGATAGGGACAAAGAGGATGGGAAAGAAACATGTACAAATAAAGAAATTCCATTCTTAGCTCTTTTTTTCTAATGCTCATAATATGGTGGATGAAAAGAAGATTTTAATAATAGGACCTATACGGTTATTTTACCATATTAATGAAAAAGTGTATGTTGCCATGCTTTGGCAAGATGTATGCTATATTTACAGTACTGGGGTGGTAGTCATACCTTAATTCCAACCTTTCATTGGCTAAAGAGTTCAACATTGTAGGCCTCAGGTCACTACAGTTGTGATGGTGCATGGGATACCAGCAGCATGGGTGATAGCCTTGGACAAATTATTCCTGGCATCAGCTTTATATGGCGACCCAGTATAGCCCTCATACAGGATCCTGTGGCTGTAATGGTTGTTGAGGCATCCAGAAATCTCTTGGCTCCTCTGTACACCATCTATGTAGTCTGAAAGGAGCACTAACCTCATCTTTTCCAACCATGCTTCTCTCACCTTCAAAGATCAAAGAAAAAAGGCAGTTCTTGAATGTCCCATCCTTCATGCAACAGTGAACACAGAAGAGAATATAGCTACTGTATTACTATGGTTCGAGTCAGACGTTAGGGTGTGCAACATGGTAGTCCTCCATGTATCTGTTTGTGCCTTTTTGACTGATTTTACTGTTTGTTCCTGCTTATTACCTGCACTTGTTTTGCACTGAAATATTGCTTAGTTAGCACAGACTAGATCCAGACTTGCTGAATCTAACCTATTTTTCATACACTTGAACTCAAAAACAGCCACATTAAGAAGGGCTCCCCTGCACCCTTGTGGGAGAAGAATGTGGATATAGCTTATCTGAGTAGGGGATTGCTGCTGCTCTGTGGACAATGCAGCTGCGCACTTCTGCACTGCAGTTAACTCAGCTGAGCACTGAGCAGCATCGCCCCGCTTTCCATCTCTGATCTTCTACAGAGCAAGTCCCCTTGTTAATCCCAGAGCAATAGCTGATCTAATTTGCCCTCTCACAAATTACTACTTAAGAATTACCTGCTACTATTGACAGTCAGTTTCCCAACATTTCTCCAACCAGCCTTACTGACATGGGCATCCTGAGACAATATAGCAGTTTTCTCATGTATACCGACAACCACTTGCTCCTAAAGCAAACAAATGCAGTACGAGAGAGATGTAACTATTCCATGAAACTAGAATCAATCCTCTCACTTTACAATAAACAAGATATCAACCAGGTTCTCAGCACACACACCTCTCCTCTTACACAAGATAAACTCAAGACATATAAACCCACATACGTGGATGTACTCACTAAGAGCCTCCCAAAAGACCAGAGATCTCCCAAGTTCAAACAACCTACACATATTGGTACATAAACAGAACCCACCAATACACATAACAAGACACATATCCTTGTCTCAGCAATTAAGGCCCTAAGGCAATACACTTCAAAACCTAATGTCCTGGTCATAGGTGACTCAATAGTGAGACACATAGATGTCCCCTTCACCAGGTTGGACAAGAAGAAGGGCATGGTCAGCTGCCTGTCAGGTGCCAGGATCCATCAAATCATGCATGCACTCAAATCACTCAGCAGCAATTACCATTAGGACTCTGTCATAGTACATGTCGAAGTGAATGACTTGAGACATACTTCTTTGGACTATATGACTTAACGCTCAGATTATGTGTCCCAGGCAGGTATGTCCCTAAACCTAAGCAAAATTCTACCTTCATCTAGGATGATACCACAATACAGACAAAAATGATTGATTTCAATAACTGGCTTAGCTTCTGGTGTCACTCCAGGGGCATCCAGTATCTGACAGCCTGGGAAGACATGGTTGACAGACCACTCTGCTTTGCTAGAGATGGCCTTCACCTGTCTCCTTAAGACTTTTAGATACTGGCAAAGATGCTTGCCTTCCCCATAGTTCTTTTTTTAAGCAATGTCAAATCAGCAAAACTTCTGATGTAAAGAAATCCACTAGAGCTGAACTCAAAGTCATGCTGCTTAATGTTAGGAGCCTAAAAAGTAAACTCTACTCCCTGGAAGCACTTCTTGCCTTGGAAGATGCTGATGTCTGTGCAGTCACTGAGACTTGTTTCAAGGCACAGATAGCACCCTGGCCATACAAGGCTACAATGCCTTTCACATGTTCAGAACTCAAAACAAGTGTGAAAAAAACAAAGGTGGAGGTGTAACCAGCTTCATTAAAGCCAAATACACCTCAAGACTGGTAAAACAGTATGACTCTGGTGAGCTATTCCAGATCAAAATAACTATAAGCAAAATCCTGTACCACATCATCTCTAGCTACACGTCCCCCACCATGAACCAGGAGAAGCACACCACCTACCTGGACTTGCTAGAGTCTTTCCAGTATACAGCCAAACACCTTGGTCATAGGAGATTTCAACTAACCTTCTGTTGTTTGGGTGACTTACATGACCACAAACACAATTGCTCTGAGGTTCCTGTATTTTGTTAATTCAAATGCCCTGGAATAGTTGGTCTGCACTCCCACAAGGGGCTCAAATGTCCTAGACCTAGTGCCCACTAACATGGGGGGGGGGTCACTACACTCCCCCTTTTGTGTTTCTCTCCCTGGTAAGGTCATACCATAAATAAGTCTCATTTGAAGTAAAGATCAGAACTGACACTCCCACAGGAGCAAAAAAAAAAATGAAAAATTTCTCCAAAGCAAACTATAGCCTGCTAAATGATGATATAACAAGTTTCAAAGGCCCTGCTAACACCGCCAATAATGAATCCTATGCAGAAGATTACACAAATGCCTTATATAACCACTTAAACAAATGTATTGACTCAGCTGTACAAGACAGGACTAAAACCAGGTCCTCCAAAAAAAAAACAATCCACCCTGGTGGTCTGTAAGTATAAATAAGTTATATAACAAAATAAAGAAACTGATATCTAAGAACAAGAAGGAACTCAATTAAAAGAGGTATACTACCCTCCACAGCTTGAACAAGCAAACCAGATATCTTGTAAAGTCCTCTAATGCTAAATTAGCATCCCTAGCTAAATAAAAACAACCATAAGGTATTCTACTGGAAACCTAAAAGGGAATGCCCAGCTGTGTGCCAAACTTATAGTGGACAGTGTCACTCACACTGAACCTGAGGAAATTGGCAATCTGTTAGCTGACAGATTTGGGAATAACATCACCCCCTGTCCCCACCAGCCATATTCCAAAGCATTTCTGACACCAGTCCTCTCCAAAGAATAAGTCATACAAGCACTCTCCAAGGCCAAAACACAGCCTCTATGGGACCAGATAACACCCCACGTTGCTTACTAAATAATCTAAAACAAGACCTAGTGAAACCACTTGGCACTCTCTTTAATAATAGCCTGAGCACTAGTTTTGTTCTGAAAGAGGGGAGAACAGCAACAGTGATCCCCTTGCACAAAGGGGGTCCATCAACTGACCCAGGAAGCTATTGACCTATAAGCCTAACTAGCCTTATCAGCAGTGTCATAGAAAGAATCATCATGGACCTTATCAACAAGGACACAGGAAACCTTCAAACTCTTGACCCAATCCAGTTTAGTTTCATCGAGGGTAGATCTTGCTTATTAAACCTGATGGACTTCTATGAGAATGTCACCAAAGCCCTGGATGAGGGAAAAGCAGTACATGCCACCTATCTTGATTTACCAAGGCTTTTGACACAATCCTCTACTCAGGGATCATTGATAAACTCTCCCAGCTCGGCATTAACTCATACATCACTAGATGGGTAGCCAGCTGGTTTACCGACAGAACACACACTGTCAAAGTTGGAGAGTCCACCTCCACTAGTAGACAAGTTACTAGGGGGGTACCACAAGGATTTGTACTGGACCCTCTACTGTCTGGAATCTATTTCTCTGAGGTCCAGGTGAAAGTAGATGGCCTGTGGCTTACCAAGTTTGCAGATGACTGCAAACTGGGAGTATACATTAAGACCTCCAATGACATAAACATATTACAGAAGGGCCAGATGCAGAAAAATGACTGGTGCCAAAGTCATGGACTAAAACTAAATGCAAAAAAATGCCTCACTAACCCCTTTAGAAAGGAAGTAGCCCCTGTTAATTATGATATAGATAGCACCCCTCTAAGTTTAAACCAGTGGTCTGAGAGTTAGGAACACAAGTTGATAGCAATCTAAACTTCAATCAACACGTGTCCACAGTGGTAAGGAATGCCTTCTACATTGCGTATTTCATAAATAAGGGCATCATATCCAAGACTAAGAAGGTTATAATGCCACTGGACTTGACCCTTATTAGGCAACTAATTGAGTATAATTCTCCCTTCTGTATGTGTCTCACCAGACACTTGCAGCAACTGGAGGGACTACAGAGGTTTCTAACCAAGAGAATCCATGGCATCCAAAACATGACTTACATGAAAAGACTGAAAGTCCTTACACACACACACACATGCACACACACGCACACACACACACACACACACACACACACACACACACACACACACACACACACACACACACACACACACACCACCACCACAGTCTCCAACATACAGTATCCCACACATCCACTGACCCTGGCCCTTTCACACATTAAACCCCCCACCTCCCCATAGCTATTCTTACACTTCTCCTGATAGCATATTTTTTTATATACCTCAGTGATCCCACTCACGCACTGCCTTGTGAAAGAAATGCACTTCCTTACTCCCTTCCCTATTTCTGCAAATAATGATAACTGTGCCCATACCCTTTTTACACTGCTGCTTTTATTGCCTATCTGTGATGCACATCGTGGACAGCCTAAGCATGTGAAAGCAAAGTCTTCTGGTTTTGTATACATAATTTTTACTGTACATAACTGCTTAGCTCTTGTACAGTGATGTATTAAAGCTATGTGCAATCTACTACCTTTTTGCTAGTACCAGACTGTACTAATGCCCGCCACAATCTGGCATGGTCATCTCCTGCTATTGGCTCCTCCTTTGTCTTCTCATGCATCTCAGGTGGCACTGCCTGTGGTGCTAAAAACTGTAGTCCCTGCAAGATGCCGTCCTGCTATAACTGTTTTCTGACTATAATACTGTATAACATAGCATACATTAAGTATTTGTGTATATGAGGTAGGGTTATACTGCATGGCACCACATCATGTATCCAGACAGCAGAACCATAACTTTGACAGCCCAGACACATGTTCTGTGATGTTTCTTGTTTGTGATAGGACATGGGTGTAACTGTGCTAGGTTTGGTTATGAGGATTTCTAACTGGTGTCATTAGACCAGCAGTCCAAGGCATATCCAGCATCACCAACCAGATGTCCTTGCAGGAAGTCACCCCTCACAAACCATTGATAGAGGTCATATGTGTGCTATATGTGGGAGTCATGGAAACTGCTTTGGTGGCCTGCATACACAGTATAGGACAATAGCCTTTGCATTGCACTACATTTGACAGTTGATGGACATTATCCCCTTTGTGGTGTATGCATCCAAGGAAAAAAATAAAAGAAGTTGAAAAAGAGGCAATAATAGACAAAATAAAAAGGTTTCATTTTTTTTTTTTTTTTTTTTTTTTTTTTTATGAAGAGGAGAATTTTCTTGTGTTGAGTTTTATTAGATAAATTACTGGTGAAAGGGAATATGAAATATGAGGCAAAGGAGGAAAGAAAATGTGTTGACCTTAATGAATAAACACAAAACATTGTGTTTCAGACTGCAAAAAACATCAAAAAATTGAGGAAATGTAAAAGTGAATATAGATGGGAAGTATTTAAATGTATAAATATGAATAGGATATTATATGAAAAGTACAATAAATTGAAAAATGGGATATTGATAAATGGGATAAAGTATTGTTTGTGGAAATATGGGTGATGTGGAAAAATATGTAAGAAAATGTAAAAAAAAAGGCTGCTGATGTATTAGCCAAATAAAAATATGGCAGTGGAAGAAAGGATGGAAGGTACAGAGTAAATATAAAAGAAAAAGAAAAAAGGAATGAGAGAAATGTAATTGCTTAATTTCTTTTCTGCTAATAATTGTAAGTCATTTTAAATATGGACATAAATAATTGATTTAATTTTTGTTATGGTATAAAATTAATAAAAATGTTAATAATAATTAACCCATACTCTTTTTTTAGATAAGTACTGTGGGATCTTTTACATCCACCTGAGTTACCACCAACTCAGGCAGATGGGATCTTAGTTTACCATTTCATCCAAAGGAATGCAGCATCCCTCCCCCTCAGCTGCACTGCATTGTCAGTAGCAGTATGGGAAAAGAATCCACAACTTTCTGATCTTCCAACACCAGAGGCAAGGGTGCTACCTACTGGGCCACTGACACTTTTGCAGTTTTGTTTCAACAGGTGCATGTCCCACTGCATACCAAGGTTTGGCATGCCATGCACTAACCAGAAATGTTATCATCACAAAAACTGAATATGGCCAAACACTACTGACAATACATTCTGTCTCCAACACTCACAAAATGCATATGCTGTAAACAAATTGTGCACATTTGTCCAAATTGCTGATGCTAATGCTCATCACTGTGACTTTTTGAAACACTTCAACTGGATGAAATTAAATGGCAAAGCAACCCTATTAGTTAGCAATGGCCTTCAAAATTATCATACAGAAATTTCTATTCTGAGTTCTGATTGCAAAGAGTTTGATATAGTTTAGTCACCTTCCTAGTTACTTGATTATTCTAAGTGGGAAGAGTGCCATGGTTCCCATTTTTAAATCTGGCATTCCTAAAAGAGGAGGTTTTTTTTCAGCCATGGCTATGACCCTTTGGGGCAGCAACAGCAGGGAATAATACTTAAAATTAAACTGGAGTTATAAGGTTTGTTGAAATGGATGGGCATGAACAATCAAGATTCATCAGTGTTGGAGGTACATAACTATCATATCTTAGATTATCCTATTCAGCCTCTTCAAGGATGGAACAGAGTATGCATCTAAAATCTTGAGTGGCTTCATAACAGAATATGACAGAATAAGGCAGAGTACAACATTGACAATGAAATAAAAGGTTAACCTAGATACCACATCCAACTTACAATGCTTCATAAAGTGTGCAATGGAGCTCTTGAAGCCATGGCACAAATATCATCCAATCAAGAATTTCTATAGAAGGAAGAAGAGGCTGCCATTATCTCGAATTTTGAAAGGAAGGGATTTATTAGAGAAGAGACAAACAAAATGGAATGCAGTCAGTCAGCCATCCAGAAAGAATGACTTCTGACACACTCCTGGTAGTATTAATGAGAAGAACAACTGGTTATGTTTCTAAATTGTTTTGTTTGGTGTGAATAAAATCTCAAACATTTAGGTACATCTAGATAATGAAGTAGGTACTTTTCTCCACTGGAATACTGAGGAACTAATTCTGGATGGTGTACATTTTGGTTAATGTTAATCTCCAAAGCCACATTAGGAAAGCAGGAAGAGTTGGTTTGAATAGTGACTATAAAAGACCAGGTAGTAGGCTCAGCAGGAAAGAGCTTGCAGTACCTATATTCTTTTGGCTGAAGCCACTGCAACAAAAAAGAGTGCTTTCCAAGACAAGAATTTGGTACTGACTGGACCTCAGTTCAAACGGAGAGTGGGCCAGGTTCTCCGATAATGGGTTAAGATCCCACACAGTTCAGAGTCTTGAGTGCAGGATGTAGTTAAAAGGTTCCTTTCAAGAAAGCTTTGCATAACTTTTGAGAAGCTAGAGATTGAAAAATCAGAGCCTTTGTGGAGATTCAAAATAGCTGGCAAGTGTACTTTAACAGTGGAGAAGCTAGAACTCTCATCAAAAAGTGAAGATAAAAAATACGCCTGAAAAAATGAGAGTTAGAAAATGATCTAAACCTTGCTAGGCAGCCCGCAATGAAAATGATTTCCACATTCTTCTATATGGCTTACAGGTAGGTTTCTGGAAGGTGGCAAGAATTTGGACTACCCTAAGTGGGTATAAGGGGTCCCTGGTCATTAAGGGAACTAGAAAAGCTATCAGGTCAGTCAAAAGGAATGGATGTCTTGATGAGGCTTACTGGATGGGTGTATCAGGAAATCTGGAAGGGAGTCTAGATGCATACACTTCTTTCTGATAAAAATCCAAAACAAGAGGAACCACAGTTGTCAAGGCCAGAATGGGGCTAGAAGGAAGACTGTCACTTTACCCACTTTAACTTTCTGTAAACATCTCATTATCAGGGCAAATGGGGAAAGGCATAAAGATTTAATGGCTACTGACAGACCAAAGCATACCTTACGCCTATCCCTGTGGAGGATATGGACAAAGACGTTACTGCACTTAGTGTTGCTGATTATGTGAATAGGTTGCAGGAAGGATTCCCCCTTCACTGGAATAACCTCCATGCTATCTGTAGTTTAAGAGGCTAGTCATAAGGCATCAAATCTGAGAAGAGATGTTCCCACATTCTCATGGCCTCCTAACACAGGGGATAAGATCTGTTGCTACCTTATTTGTTAATATATCACACTACTACTATGTTGTCTATGTGGAAAGTAATAACACCTTGGAGTATAAGATCCAGCAAGGCCTGCAATGAAAGGAAGATTACCCTCTTTTCCAGTACATTGTTCTGTAGACTGACTTCTAGCAATGACCATGTCCCTTGGATTGTTTGCCATGAACCGCACCCTGCACCCCAGAACAGTTGCATCTATGTAAACTGTGGTGACTGTAAGAGGTAAGAAAAAGGGGCATTGTGCTGAGGTTATGGTTGTTCAGTTACTGTATAAAGTAGCTTCTACAAACACTGCAGAGGTGGATTAACTTGTTTGAGTCACCTTCTAGTTGTATACTGTACCCTTAGAGTCCACTATAACACTCTCATATAATGTCTTGCATGGGATACTAGATGGATTGTAGTGGCCATCAGGCCTAGGGTCTTGGGAATCATATGAGTAGGGAAGGTAGTGTGATTCAGGTGGTGTTGTATTGTCTGTATTGAGAAGACCTGGCCTTGAAGGAGTCTGCCTAGCTTGTGTACAATGTCCAGATGGCATCAAAGAAAAATGGGATTCTGTTGAAGGCTCTAGCTGTGAATTCACCTTGTTGATATTCCAAGGGGATATACAAAGTTGGAGGAAGTAATCCCTTGCTTCTAGCAAGGACTCCTTGGTTCTAGAAAATAGAAGCCAGTTATCTAGGTAAGGACAAATGGAAATTCCAAAGCTTCATGTAAGAGGTGACCATTACCATATACTTGGTGAACACCTTGGAGGCATCCTCCATGACTGCAGGAGCATCTGTCAGAAAACTTATCAAAGAGTTGTCATTGAGACTTTTTAAACCATACATTCTCAGGCCTTTCTCATTCTATGAAAAGGATGTCTGTCGGCCCATGAATTTAACCCCTGCTGTAAACAAGGTTTAGCTCCTCTGTTATCTCTTCCCTTTCACCTTTGGTCCAAAATGCAAATACACATTGCTTTAAAGTGTTCTGTAAAGTCCCAATGTCTGTGCCAAGCAAAGTTCATTGGGATTCTGTACCAGCCACTCTAGCCAATTTGCTACATTGTGCAGAGCCACAATGCAGCTGATACAGTGTCTGCATTGTGTAGGAGCCACATACAGGGTGTCAGTGTTTAGCATAGTTGACACCTGTGTGTCAATCTGTCTGTGGGTCTCTGGAGTTAGTGGACAATTTAAGATTGATTTGTTTTCCATCGAAATTCAAGATGTAGCTTCTCATTTGTCTTTGAAGGTAGAAGCCTATCTTAATGGTGATTAAGAGATAAGTATGCAAGTAACATTCCTTGGAACTTTCATGAATAAACATTGAACTATTTTAGAGACATATTATCCTAAATACAAACAGCACACATAGCCAAAAAAAAAAAAAAAACACCAAGTATTCTGGGGACAGACCTTCTGAAAATGATCAGTAGTTAAGTGGTTAAGTTTGCACAAGAATGAGACTTCATAACTGGATCTGTCCCCAATAAATTATCAAGGTGCTTGTTGAACATATGAGTGCCATAACTACAGTCTTCAAAACTATGAAACTATAAGTGCAAATGAAGGGGATATACTGGGGTCTTGGACATAACAGGGGTATGTAGGGGTTAGGGGTGTGCTTGATGGCTGCAGCAGTAAGTTTTGCAATTCATTGTTTTTCTTTTTGTCACAGTTTTTCAAAGCATGGGGGCTCACTTTAGTAGGTTTTACACTTTTAATAGAGCATACCCCCAGCCAACAGCAATGACAGGAAGAGCCATGCAGACTAAAAATCAAATGCTGGAAGTAAAAAAGAATCATATGTAACCCTAACCCGACTCCACACTTCTGAAAAGGCATACGCTATACAATGCAACTGCTGAGGGTTAGGGGAGTCAAAACAAAATAGCTAGTAATCAGGTTTTCAAAAAAAAAATGAAATTCCATTTCCATGAGATGAAATACTGGAATTACATCCATTATTTTTATATTTAATTTCAGGTCATTATATTGGTTTCACTATAATTTTATTCTGCACCAGTATATTTTGAAAACCGAAACAGATTATAGGCACAGAACATTCAATAATACAAACCAGTACTATTAAAAAGAGTACACATGAGCAGAAACACATTTTTTATAACATCTATCTGGCCTTAAATGTCGAATTCAATGAAAATAATGTGTTTTTTTTCAGTTCTAAGACACTCTGAATATAGGATTTACCAGTATCATTCCATGAAAAATGTGTCTTTGCTAATAATGCCAAAGCTGTAAAAGCCAAACCTGGCTAGAAAAATACATTATAAGCAAAACTATTGGAAAAAGATGAGTATAAACAAACAAAACTTTTAAGGTGATACTTAAAAAATTTTAAAATTACAAAGGAGAGAGAAAGAAAGATAGAGAGTGGGCATTCAGTGAGATCAGATGTAAATTCCCACACGTTAACCCATGTCAATTATCAGCAGAAACAAAGATGCTTAGAAACCCAGGAGGAGGTACATACAATCTTATTGTGTCAAGTCACCATATGATTGGATCGCCCATTATTGGTTCTATGCCTGGATTCATCCTCTCCAATCATACCCTGGCATTCTTCTCTGAAGGTTCTTCTCTCAGGGGAATATGCTGTATTCACCCTCAGCACTAATAATGATCTTGCATTTTTCATGGGGGATTCTACACTCAGAAACATGCACACAGTAATGAAATGCATTATAACCTAATTTACTATATGTGACTGTTCCTTGAGCCTGCAGATTCACCTGCAATCACTAGCAAGCAAACACCTTGCAAATGGAAATATAACAATGAAAATGATATATTTACACTGCTTTCAATTAATATACAAGTATAAACTTGCTCAATTTACAAAAACTCCAATGATACTGAGTGAAACTGTGCACCACTGACCAAATGTCTATTGCACAAACAGAAACATTGTTGAAGCAAGGAGTGGAAGTAACCATTCTTCCAGTGGAGTAACCTTTGACACAACACTCCTCATAATACAAAAATTAGCCTGACATGGGTCATGCAGAATGAACTTTCTCAAAAGATCTGTGATGATCCCAGTTTTATCGCAAATGGACCTTGCATTATTCAACATAGGAGAACCCCCCTTAGTTATCTTAGTATGACCTCCCAGTTGTGGATCTACTGTGAAACTAATGAAGCTTAAACTTCAGGGCCCCTAATCCTGGAGGGTCTCTGAAGCAACTTTTTTTTTTTAATGAGTGAATTTTTAAACAAAAAATCTATGGAGTTTTTTAAGTGTTTGTTATTAAAATATGGCTATTTTAGTGATATAATTATAAGCCAATGGGTTTACAGTAAGTACTTAATATTGACCTTAGAAATTCTAAGTTAGAATATACTCTAATACCTATTTTATATAGCCCCAAAATACCCCTGTAATTTATAAAATTTCAAAATTTTCTTGTGGGCTTACAGTGTCTGAACCCTCAGCTGTATGAGCTCGTTGAGGTCACCAGAATCCACATTTTGGTAGTTGGATCCTTGAATCCTTTGATGGTACACGGCTTAATAGTGCTACAGCTCAATCCTTAGACTAGAGATAATCAGAACCATAAAAAGACATCTGAATTCTCAATTAAGGCTGCATTCATCTTGCTTCTTCATTTTAACACCAAAAATCTGATTTTCACTTGTTTATCCGAACAAGCCCCCTCTGATGACCTTCTTCCGACTTTCTCTCTAGTAGAAAATGAACCAATACTTTTTTCCACGCATTGATGTTGGGTGGTGTGATTTTCTTTCCTCCATATTTTGTTTTTCTTTGTTTTTGGTAAGTTTTCGATTATATCTTTGCTAGTGTTTAGTGTTAAAGATGTACAGGTCAAGATGAGCTTATAAGCTTGGTCCATAGTTTGCATGGAAGCATGATATTTTTGTCTGTATTTCTGCTGCTTCGTTAGCCAGCAACTAGTGCTTCATTTCCCATATTTACTGAGATATTTCTGTTTTCTAGCATGAGATTTTTATATTTTGCTTATTCAGTTGACTTTTTTGGAAGTGGCAGACCTGGTCTATTTCTCATTTACTATATTTCTAGTGACACAATTCTTTGTAAACAGTTCAACATAAGTATTCACATGGGTCATGTTGAGGGTAATGCCTGTACAACAGTTTACCCAAGTCATTTTTCCTCTTGGCATAGGTCCTCCCTAGTGCCATCTACTGAGTTTTTAGATAACTATTGTCCCGCATCTACATTTTTTTCTATTCAATATTTATTTTTCAAAATCTGATTGGTTTTGGGCATTTTTGGGGGCAGTACTGTTTGAATAAAATATACATTCAATAAGGAATAAAGCAAAATGATCTAACAACTTTATGGCTGTAATTGTATTCTTTTTTATATATTAGTCAATGCTTTGGCCTTTGAGTATATTTTATATTTCATTGATCAATCATTATAATATTATTCTATCCTCTAGATTCAGCAAGCCCTGCATGGTGTGCAGGACTAGTGCAGGAGCTCCAGCAGGCAATATTTCCACTGTGCGATCCAGGAATAAGCTGCAGGGATGTGCACAAGTGCTCCTGCACCATTCCTGCTTAGACTCAGCTCCTGTATGTAAATTACCCCATTTGCAGGTGAAATCCATGCAAATGAGGTGAATTTGCAATCCAGGAAGCTGTCAGTCAGCCGTACAGGACTAGTGTAATTTGCAGAAATGTACTCGGTTAGTAACCGAGTACATTTCTGCAAACTACAGAACAGAGCTATGACAGCTCCAAATAAAGGGTGTATATAATGTGTAAAGCATGCCAGTAGCCAAATATATGGCCATTGGCATGGAAAACAGTTAAAAAAAAAACTTATTTTTTTTAGCCGATTTCAGCTGTTTAAGAGTAGGGCAGTGGCACGCAAACGAGATCGGGTGAAAAATAAAAAAAAAAACTGAAATAAACATTCTAACCAAAATCACTATTTTGCCATTATACTCAATGGCAGGCAGAAGACAACATGGCCAGTGAATAGTGGTTGCTAATGGTGGAGGCTCAGTGTGGGACCTGTAACTATGCATTAGCAGGCAACCCTATGCAAATGAGGGGAATGATACTGAATCCCAGATTTCCCCTCAATGCTAGTCAGAACCCAACAGTGTAAGAGCAGGAATAGCTTGGTGCAAGCCTAGGAGTTAGCTGACACCATAGTGGGGTGTATCAGGCATACTGTAAGCTTATTAGAACCCTGTGGCTTGGATTTGCCCTTAGCTTAGCAGAGCTAAGCAAGGGGGTGTATTTGAGGCTGCCTAGCACTCTTTACATTGCCTAAGCAGGTGTGCACGCTGTGCACTGGCTTTTAAAGGGAAAAAAAAAGTAAGCCAGGAAATAGCAGCTCTGTGCACATTTGAGCACTGTGTTTGTGTGGCACGTCCCCCAGGCTTAAACAGGAAGTCAATGGGAAGGGAAAACAGCAGTAGGAAGGTAATCTAGGAGAACTAGCATAACTAGCAGGTGAAATGTATCAGAATCAGTCAATTACACAGGCAGCAGACCAGCCCAGCCCAGAACACTACTATAAACTATGAAAACACCTTTTTCTCTGGTTCTTCCCACATAGTATACACCATCGGTGTATACAAGCAGAGACATTTTAACAAACAAAAACAACACAATGATAGGGGCTTCAGCAGATATCAGCCATCAACATGTGGAAGAGGGTGAGGGTGGTGAGGATGAGAATGCTGTGGACCAACCCACAGTGAGGAGACAGAAAAGGGTGTACAGACCCAGGGTAACCTACCAGGGGCTACATAAGCTGGACATAGTGGAGCACCATAGGGTGGACAGGGACCTCCTACAGCAAATTGTTGAGCTGTGCCGGCCATGCCTGAAACACAGAACTAACAGAGGGGAACCCATCCCAGTGGATACCAAGGTATGTGTAGACCTAGGAATACTAGCCACAGGTACCTCCCAAAGGCCAACTGGGGATATCATGGGGATCTAACAGGCATCAGCATCCAGGATATTCCACCAGCTCCTGGATGCCATGTCAGCACATGCCGGTGAGCGCGTATATTTCCCCAACACCCGTGAGGTGTTGGCCAGCAATATGCATCTCTTCCAGCAAATAGCAGACTATCCTGAGGTAGTGGGTGCTATAGACTGCACGTACATATTCATCAAAGCACTACCCGGTGAGCGGGGTAGGGTCTACATCAACAGCAAGGGGCTTCCCCTCCATCAACTGCCAGGTTGTGTGAAATGTCCAGGGCATTATAATTAATGTGTGTGCTGGCTGTCCTGGAAGCTCTCATGATTCCCACATCTGGCATGTGACACAGCTGTACCAGAGATTTGCCAATGGGGACATCTCTTATGGTCACCTAGTGGGGGATGCTGGTTACGCACTGGAGCTGTGGCTGATGACATCCATCAGAAATGCACACATACCCGAACAAGAACTCCATAATGAGGCACACGCAGAGACCAGAATTATAATAGAGCATATTTTTGGGATACTCAAATCATGGTTCTGGTGCCTGGACACATCGGATGGAGCCTTGCAGTACACACCAGTTGCATGTACTCAAATTGTCATCATATGTGCCATGCTACACAATATGATCTTGTGGAAACAGCTGCAGCAGGAACATCATGGGATAGGGTCACACAGCCCCCCACCAATGCCAAGGCCTACACAGGCACAGAGTGACTTGGAGGAGGAAAACCTGAGCCTGCCCCAGTAGGCAGAAGGAGGCATGCCCTGTATGCCCTGGCCTTGGCAAAGAGGCAACACATAGCACATACACTGACACAGTAGGGACCCAGGGAATGACACCTCTCTCTGACTCACACATACAGTAAAAGGGATGCCAAAAATGACACTACCTGTGTTCAACCATGTATTGGGAGTGTACTAGGTGCATCCAACATAGGCAGCCCTCCAGCACCATCCTCAGTACTGGCACACCCACAAGGTAAGTCACTCTCCTTACCAGTTGCCGAATGGAGTAGTATGTGTTGTTACTTGTATCTGTGGTATGGATGTGAGCATGCAAGGGAACTGGGTGGCTGAATGGGATGCCAGCAGATAATAAACAACTATAGTGGCAGCATGAGATCTGTAACAAATACTGGTGTCAGCATAGTAGCCAGTACTATACATGGTGACAAAACCCATTGCAGGAAATGTGCTGGGCCACATGTGTGTCCACATGACACACACATACCAGTCAGGGAGGTTCACATACCCAACAACAGTCTCTGCCAGCAGGACAGGTGTAGACAAACACAAACAAAGGCTGTGCTAAGGCCTCTGAATGATGCCTATGGGTAACCACCCCCCCCATGCCTACACAGACAGACTACATCAGGTGAGACTGTGGGATGTTAGTTCTGAAGTGTAGGAAGTCAGAAACTGATATGTAGGTCAATCAAACCTAAGACCTGCAGTACACTGATATGCCTCTAGTCAGCATTATAGGTTAGAATACAGAATGAAATGGAGTATTTGACATACCAGTACAGTCATAGCATATGTGTACAAGTGTCAGGTGTGCCCCCCCAATCCTATGTAGAAATGTAGAAACAGTCAGGTGTGCCCCCCCCAATCCTATGTAGAAATGTAATAACAGTCAGGTGTGCCCCCGCAATCCTATATAGAAATGTATTAACAGTCTGGTGTGCCCCCCCCAATCTGATGTAGAAATGTAGTAATGTGTATGTGTAGGTATAATATCAGTGGTGCACAGATTACCTGAAGTGGCCAAGATAGCAGGATAGATTGCAGCATTTGTGCAATATGCAGGTATGCATGTGTTAGGTTGGTGTGTGTTAAATATTGTGTGACAGTGGTCAGTATGTATGCATGGTGAGGTCTGGCCTGGTGGCTATTGTCCACTACTGCCAATGACAGGGCCATATCCTCACAACTGCAGTGCCAAGCACAATGCTCCCCAGTATAACACATACTAGCAGTAAGCTATTGTAAATGTATAGAGGTAATATGTGTCACCATCTGAAAGATGGACATGGCATGACTGTTGGGCCAGATATACAAGAAGTACACAGAGGAAAGTACCCCAGATAGACAGTGTATAATGTGTAACTGTGAAATGGACACACCCTTAGAATTTTACATACAGGTTTGCATCACATTATCTGGCCTTGTAGTAGGGAATACCAATGTTGTCTGGCCAAGCACTCGCAGAGCACAAGGGTCATAAGAATGATGTAATGAGAAACAGCTGATGTCCCTGCACAAGCCAGCATCACTCGAATGCCCCATGATTATCTGTGAGTCAGATGCAAGTAGTGTCCATAGCACACATGCACCCAGCTCACCCAAACACCACCCACAGGTACCTCTCTGGACTTATCCATGCTGTTTGGAATTGGTACAATATGACCCCCACCTGTGTATGGCAATAGCAAAAAAAAATCCAGCATGCAGTGCAGGTGTCCCATGCAGGTGTGTCCCTAGCCGTAAGCAGCACCCTGCCAGCATCCACACCACCTGAAGAATACTGATAGAAAGTATTGTCATGAACAACTGGCACACCTACCCTGTCACCTCAGGAGAATATAATGTATGGCAGTCTGGTACCGTATAGGCATATTTGTGAATTTTCAGGACATAATTTTAAATTTTGTCTAATTCAACACATTAAGCATGACATTCAGGGTAAATTGCTAGATGTTCATCTAGATATATGCAAGTTAAAAAGGCAACTAAGGTTGGATCCCCAAATTATTTCTGGCATAAATGACAGTATTAGTATTGCCCCTATTTTAAAGCTAAAACATATATTAGGTAGGAGGTAGTTTAAGACATCACTTAATTAATTTAATTAAATTAATTTTATTAATGTATTCATTATTTTTAGTATTATTATGTTATGTTAAAAATTAAGACTTAAAATTAAAATTCTAAAGTTTGTGGTGTTGATAAACAGTTATGTCAAATGGTGTTTTATCAAATATGTGTGTAATTAGTTGGGTTCTAATAAATAGTGTATTGTTTAAGTGATGAATCATTTAATTGTTTAATTGGGTGGGTATTTAAATAGGTGTGTGTGTGTGTGTGTGTGTGTGTGTGTGTGTGTGTGTGTGTGTGTGTGTGTGTGTGTGTGTGTGTGTGCAGGTTTTATTGTTCTGATGAAGTCCTGAAAGTGTGGACGAAACCTAGGTTAACAATTTGTTTGTATTTATTATTTTATTATTAAAGTGTGGATTGGTTTGCCGTACTCCAGTCGCTTCTTTTTTGGTATTACTGTAGTGTGATATACTAGTTAGATAGGAGTTCTCATCCCAAACATGGTAACTGTGTGTGTTTGTGTAGGGAGAAATGCTTTCTAGGCTAGTCACACCCACTACAATTAAAATGCCCTACTTTGGCAAGCCTGCTGATGTCATTCACTTTGAAATATACCTTTGCGGAAGAAGTAACCCAGTAATCGCTGTAGTGTGTCCTATAACTGTGTAATGCTGTAGTGTGATAAACTAATTAGGTAAGAGTTCTAATCCCAGACATGACAACTGTGTCTGTCTGTCTGTGTAAGGAGCAATGCTTTCTAGGCTAGTCACACCCACTACAATTCAAATGTCCTACTTTGGCAAGCCTGCTGATGTCATTCACTTTGAAATACACCTTTGGGAAAGGAGTAGCCCAGTAATCTTTGTAGCACATCCTATAACTGTGAAATGCTGTAGTGTGATAAACTAGTTAGGTAGAAGTATTAATCCCAGACATGATAATTGTGTGCGTGTGTATCTGTCTGTGTAAGGAATAAGCCAAGCACACTCACTACAATTCAAATGTCCTACTTTGGCAAGCCTGCTGATGTCATGCATTTTGAAATACACCTTTGGGGAAGGAGTACTCCAGTAATCTTCATGGTGTGTCCTATAACAGTGTAATGCTGTAGTGTGATATATTAGTTCAGTAGGGGTTCTATTCCCAGACATGGCAAGTGTGGGTGTTTGTCTGTGTAGGGAATAATGCTTTTGAGGCCATTCACAGTCACTACAATCTCCATTGCCCTTTTTTAGCAAGCCTGCTGATGTCATTCCCAGTGAAATACACCTTTGGGTAAGGAGTACTCCAGTAATCTCCATGGCGTGTCCTATAACTGCATAATGCTGTAGTGTGATAAACTTGTTAGGTAGGAGTTCTAATCCCAGACATGGCAACTGTGTGTGGGTGTTTCTCTGTGTGGATGTCTGTGCTTGTCATTAGTATCCTGTGTGGAGGTGGCTGGGAGTGTGTAACAACTGGACTCATTATGGAGCAGGTTTTGCAAATTTGTTGTATGGTGGGCCTATTATATGTCACAATGTCCACCTTACAAGGATAACAGATGTCAAATAGCTGAGAGGCTGGGGTGCAAATCCATACCCCTACATGTGACATCAAGGCCTGGTGAACAAAGTAAGCAACTTTTGTATTACCTAGAGAACACTCTCAACCCATGTCTCATACATGACCACACCTGCCTGCACAACAAGCGCTATGTTGGTAGTACCCTGCATATTGCCCACATATAGTAACCATAGTGTGATTGCAGTGGACTACAGAGGCATGGCGCCCTGTCCCATCACTACAATAGGCACATAATTGCAGACAGTGCACCTTCACTATGTTCCCCACTGGATGCCTGCAACAACTGTGGTGCCATCAAATGTGACCCACAAAGGACATACCATGTCTTAAACACATGCCCTGTATGGACAGATGCCACTGACAGCAAGGAATACCTGTATCATGCTATCAATGTAGGTGCAGGGTCAACCTGGTGCATTACCAGTTACCACCTCATGAGGCCAGGACTGGCACATCTGATTATAACAATCTGTGTATACAACATGGGCCAGACATCCCAGGTACAGTTTCACATGTCACTGAACATGCATGTGGGGCGTGTGACTATAGAACACATAAATGGCAAGTATTGCACAACACTGGCCACATAAAATAGTAACCCAGGTGACTGGATGGTGGATACAGTACCCACCAGTGTGGGCTAATCCAGACACTATACCCCTGAGCCACACTGCAGAGCATTGTCATGTGGCCTGATGTAAAGTTATACCCTTCACCTATCCTTGTATAGCCTTCTGGTGTAGTCAACCACTACACACCCATGAAGCAATGCACCCATGCATGTCAGTACTGGCATCTTGTCTCTGTGTGTGTGGAGTAAGATGCTTTTAACCACATTCACACTCACTACAACTTTCATTGGCCTACTGATACATGCTGTCTCATGTCAGACACCTTCACATAACCTTTGCTCATACAACATCCGGATACCCCTGTTGTGGATGTGATACCTGCACATTACTGTATTGTGGCAAACTAGCTAGTTAGGAAGTCTGTTCCCTACACTGCCAAGTATGTCAATGTCTGTGAGTCCCTGAGAGAGTGTGGCTGTGTTGACATTGACACCTGTTCATGTGGACAGGCACGTGTACTATACCTACCTTATCGCTTCTGTATCACTGTTGCAGATGTCACTCACCATTGGATATACCTTTGGACAGCTCCCCAACATGTAAGCTATGTGGTGCATGTAATAACTGCATAGACATGTGATAGCAATACATAGTCAGGGGTTTGAAACCCTGTACTGGTAGGTGTGTGACACAAACATGCTTAGCTTTTACTCTCCCACCCCCTCCATGACTTACTTTGTCTCGGTCTCTCTCACCCCCTGTCTGGTGGATGTGGAGATGTACACCTGCTTTGCTTAGGCAGCAGCTTGTGTTTTGTAAGTGATGCTCATGATCAGCTGATGGCTTGTGCATGAATTGCAGTCCCCCTCTAGCTGATTGCATGTAGATCAGCTGTGGTAACATTCCCATAGCCAATTGCATGGCAACACACTTCAATATCTATGAACATCATGTTGATGTTGGGGCTTTTCATTCACTGTGAGCAGGACCTAAATTTGGTGTTTGGCAAACAGCATCACAAATGGTATTGGGATTTACCTCTAACAACACACACTGCATGTGGAGTAATGTCGGTTTAACGGGCTGTGTGTGGATATGGCTGGTCTACATGATTTAATACCTGTCATGATAGTATTATGTGTTTGAGGAAACTCCCATCTGTAGGGATATCTGCAGACTGGCCAGTGTGCTGACCTTTTGTTTCTGGTGTTACTCACCGAACACCAATCTGAGAACTGCAGAAGCATAGTGTGAGGATTGCAGAGAGTACATGGTGACAGCCATGAGAGTTACTGACTTCATATCCCTCATTGGACATGTGTCACAAGAAACCCTGGTATGACAGTAAATGTATGAGGTTATCACAGCAACATGCCAATACTGGGAGAGGGTTTGTAGCTCCAGCCACAAGTCTGTCAACCTTTGTACATATGTCATGCAGTCAAAGGTGCATATGTACTGTACACCATAATTTATTGACATCATACCTGATAACAAGTCAGTCAGATATCAGACTGCTAGACATGTTATGTATAGTAGGGGTTGTTTCTCAGGACATAACTTGGGCATTTTGCGGATGTGTGTACAGTCTGTGTACGGTGATTGTTGACAGTATGTGTATTGTGCATAAGTACCTTGGGCTGTGCATAGACTGTAGTAGATGCCATTGTTTGTGGTCCTGTTCTATCTGATGTTACATGCTGCTCCAGTGTATGGTACCCTATTGGCTTACATGTCTGTAGGGCTAGACACACAGGTGGCCCATACCACAGACAGGCATTAGGTCACACTGTGCCATGACCCAGTGTATGTAGGTGTGTGTGGGTTAACCATTATGTTAATCCCTGTGGACACATTTCGCAATGACAGGATGTTAGTAATCTTGCAGGTGTCTGACTTACCCTTCTGATACCCCATCATTGTCACCACTGTGATGCAATACATTTAACAGCAACAATACGTGAACATGTACAGCATGCATTATGGGTAGGTGTGTTAGATGTGTGCATGGAATATACCATAGCCATTACATGCCTGGTGTATTGGCAAGCATCAACATAAACCATAGTAACCAGCTAAGGGCTGCTGCTGCCTTGCTGGTATACCAGAGGGACCTACATAAGAGTGTGAGAGATGCAATGTCAGTGGCCACAGCTGTGGCATTGCTACAGGGTGGGTGCAGAATTACAGTACATCAACAGTACAAGTCCATAATACAACCACATATGCACATCTGTTTATTACTACTATGCAACAACAAACTATATATATGACATGTCAGATGTGCATGATCTACCTGTGCAGATGCGGATGCATATGCAACAGTGGTCTACTGATGTGCCCTGTGGCCTTACCTGCACATTCCTCAGCCTGTGTGTGGGAAGCACCCACCTCCACAATGGTGTCTGCCCATTGTTGGGTGTGCGGACGGGCAGGTGCCACGATGCTGGCGAGGAGTTCCTCAACACATGTCAGGGGGGAATATGGATGGTATGACCCCCCCCCTTTTGCGAGGTGATCCCCCCTGGACTGCAGCAGCACACCGACGGGCATTGTGAAGCAGGTCAGAACAATGATGCCAGACCTGCTCATAACTGCGGTTATGCAGGCTGACATCATTGACCCTGTGGACTGGGTCATTCCACAGGGTGGTCTGCCCCTGCTGCTCATGGGCAGCCCTGCCAAGCAGGACAGGATAGTGCTGGATTAGTTAGTTCAGCACAACCTTGTTTTCTGCCACTGAATAGGCAGGTAGGCGGCCATGGGACATCTTGCCTGAAAGACATAAAGATGGAAGCATGCCTGAGCAACTGATACAGCTAGGTTACCATGGTTCTTAATACACACCTCTGTCACCCCCACCATATCAGTGACAATAAACTGTTCACACAACTCAATAGGTATGGCTACAGTTTACTTACCAGTGGGACATATATTGCATTGTACCACACTTTGTGCTATGTGTTTGTAACCATGTTCCCTGTGTGGACACTATCACTGCTGGCTTGCTACTGCTATTTCACCTGCATGCCATTATCAGGGCCACTACAGTTCCATATATGCATGTGGTATGCTTGCTATGTGATTGTTGCACATCTGACATTCTGTGTTATTGGGGATATCTAGGTTCTATATCAGCTCATCAAAACGGCTCATTATCGAATGCCGTAATGTCAAACTGCAAAACCTGAACCCTAACAATATCAAAACTTCAAAAGAGCAAATTTTTCCCAGGGAAAAAATAAGCTGTTCCAAGAAACACACACACCACAACCACACAAAAAAGCAGCAATCCACACACATACATTTAAAAGTTACATCTAACCCTACACTACACTATACATACACTACTATCTATCCACTTACCTTAACCCATACCCTAACCCTAAGGTCCACCATTATCGCACACTCACCTCACCCATGCCCTAACTCAATTAACCCACCCCTAACCCCAAATTCTCACTATCGCACACTCACCTCAACCGCGCCCTAACCCTAACTCAGTTAACCCCCCAACCCCAAATTCTGTCACAATCGCGCACTTACCTGACCCTTGCCCTAACCCATACCTTTCCACCACATCACTGAAAACAGCGAAGCCACAACAATGGCCAACCAAGTTATTTTCCTAGGTTTTTTGCAGCTTCTCTGTTTTCAGCATTCGCGATATTGGGTTCTATATTAGATCATTCAAAATTCTGCTGTTTCAATGATCTAATATAGACCTGGATATCTATGCATGCTGTTGGACATGTTCTGGGATTACGTAGACTATTACTACCCACATATGTTCTATAACAGTGACACAATAGCATGTGTAGGGAATAGTTGCCAGCAGAACCACCTCTCCAACCTCATCTGGCCATGTTACCAGACCACATCATATGTGGGACCCACCCTGGGACCTCCTACTCTACTGGTCCAGCACTACTTTCAAGTGGAACCACCTCAGTGCACCAATCAGTGTCCTCCACTTGCTACCTGCATGCAGCATGCTGTGCTGTACTTCCAATTACCACTGTCATGGCAACCCACTACTATAAATCCCTATGTCATGTGGGTTTGGTCCCTTTACCTTTCCTGTATGGTGGACACCCTTCCTGTGTGTGGGCAGCAGTGTTACAGACAGCAGGTAGCAATACTTCTTACAAGAGGACTTGCACACTCAGGCCAGCTACATTATGAGGCTCCAGAACTACAAACAGAGTGTGAGTACTGTTGTATGCATTGTATAACAGCAGTGTTACAGGGTGTGTGTGTGTACATACTAGTTTAGCATGGACTGCAGTCTGTCTGCATAGCTCTCAACTGTGTGCCTATCCACTTGATGACCAGAGGTGTGCATGTTATGTTTTGTCTGTCCGCCACACAGGACTTATGTCAGATATATCACTGGCTGTGTGTGTGTTGATTGCTATCAGTACATGGCTACATCCATTTGTGTTTCTGACCTCATATTCCTGACTAAGGGTATGTTTCAGACTATCCTGTAACAGCAGCAACTTGCTTAGTGTATGACAACACTATTTCCCATATGGCCCTGTGTTCCAGCCTCTGTCCTCCACCTACATACCAGGCTTTGTCCATATGACATGCTGCCAGGGTCTGTTATATAGTGGCCTATGAGTATGTCATGCTGACATTCTTGCAAACATTCCACTGCTGTTGTGACCCCCACACATATTGTGGGGTTGGAGCCATATATGTGTTGGCTTCATCTGCACAATACATATGTGCCCTTATGCAGGCCTGAGGCCAGTGTATGAAACAGTGGTATATGGCCCTGTATGTCAGTCTATGGGGGGGGGGGAAGCACCATAAATAACCTAGGCTGTTACAACATGTGAGTGGCATCAGGGGTATGCTGCCTTAAGGTTTCTGGATGCACATTACCATACAATCAACCTTGGGTAAATGCATGCCTACTGCTTCCTGCTATACAGACTGTTCTGTTTGTCAGTGTGATCGTGATGGTTTCAGTTATGCCTTATTATGTAATAGATACATCCCATTGTGTCATCTGAGGTCTTTACCCCCTAGGGATTGTGTACAGAGTGTAGATAGAGGTTGCTGGACTATACATCTGCATTAGTTACTGTTGATTGATTGTTACTCTGGTTCCCAGTCTGTCTTTACTGTTGTACTACATGAAGGCCTTAGACTGGACTGCAACATATGTAATGCTTTCTGGAATACTGTATTAATTTATCTGTTTGACAGTTGCATTAGTCTGTTTATATGTATTTCAGAGTCTAAACAGCTTTATGACATGGCATATACAACTGTAACACTACACAAATAAAGCATTGTCATGTATGCAAACCTGTGTGTGGTGTTATATCCTTTGACATCGCTGTGGGTCTATGTTTTGGGCAACAATTGTCTTTTGTATGGGTGACTCATACAGTGTCCAGTTGATAAGGTGGCAACTGTAGGCATACTGGCTCTTCCGTATGGTGTGCACCCTCTAAATATGTATCTTTCTATACATATATCTGTGTGTGAATGTGTAGTTACATATTTATCTATATATATGTATGTGTGTATATATATATATATATATATATATATATATATATATATATATATATATATGTGTGTGTGTGTATCTGCATATGTGTGTCTGTGTATATGTATATTAGGAAAGTTTATTGCTTCCAAATTGTACATTCCTTATGGTAGCCCAACTGTACTGCATATGTTATTGATACCAGCCTAACATCATACAGGTGGGATGGATTACTGTTAACATCTTGTGCCCATGTTGTGTCAGGTCCTTGTTATGGGACTTGCAACAGTTGGTATTGTACTGCAGGGCAGACCTGTTTGGCTGTGGGGGGGGAATATCAATATGTACAAGACATTTGTTGCTTGGGCCCCCTCACCCCCATTAACGGTGCCTGTGGTGGTCATATATGTATTTGTTATGTTCTCTTTCATATCTATAGATATATATCTGTATATACATATATAGTTTTATATATATATATATATATATATATATATATATATATATATATATATATATATATATTTACATATATATATATATATATATATATATATATATATATCTATAGCTGTATAAAAATTGATAGGGGTTGATAAGAAAGTGGTGAAAAAGGTGTACAAAGAGGGAAAGACAGTAGGGAAAATAGCTAGGGATGTGCAGGAAGGGTGTAGGGAATGTCCATAGCTGCCTATTTCTTCTACAGCAACAGCTGTGCATATACACTGAATATGGAGATCGATTTGGACACTCATACCCCTGAAGAGAAGGGTGAGGACAACAATAATATGTTGTTAAGCCAATTAGACCAGATTACATGTATCCAGGGGACACGTGTGTGAAATAGACAGCTATGTATAGGGCGAGATTTTTTGGGGGGAGACAGATTGCCTTTTTTTATTTTGTCAGGTGAGAGTGGAATGTTGGGGAGGGATAGTAGGTATATTTGTGGAGGTAGGTTGGGTAGGTTAACAGACAAGACAAACAAGATGCATACAGGGGCGGTATATGACACATGTGGAGTAAACACCTTGATGGGGAGGGGTGTTCGGAAATAGGAAGCCAATGAGCCCCCTAGTGGAAACAGTGGGACTGAGGTCCCCACCCACAGGCAGTCATGACTGCACCTTCACAGCCCCGAAGGTGGCTGTGCTGGGGGCTGAGTTGGAGAGCCAGACCAACCCACTAGTCGTGACACACGGCCCTCAAGCTGGCATAGCAGATCTACAACCTCCCTGTTGAGCTCACTATGTACCACAACCCAGACCTGGTGACGGGTGACAGGTTCTTGTCCACGCCCACTCCTGGGGGTGCGAGCCCCATCCCCTGAGGCAGTTCCACCCTGAGGTGGTACAAGACCAACGGATGAAGAAGTCCCGGGTTGGGCCCCAGATGTGCTGGTGCCCGGTGCCATGGCCATCTGAGGTGGGACAGGAGAGTCCGGTGGGACCCGCATTCCCATACGTGCAATGGTGTTTAAGTTTTATCAACATATGTGGGTTAGTAATAGTCATCACATTCCCTGATTAGTTATAACAGCATGCATAGATATTCCCATTAACCCAAACACCAGATATGGAGCAGTTGCATAGCAAACTGAACACATGCATTTATGGGACCACAGTGATAATTACAACAGCATGCAGGTACATTGATGGCACCATGTCACCAATGTGGGAGTATTTCAACATAGCATATGCATAGAAACAGATTTAAATAATTATCAGATAATAGGACATATGTTCCAACATTAGAGTTAAGTCAGCACGTACCAACTAAGTTGGGTATTTGGTTTATTGTGGCAGATATGGTGGGGGGGGGGGGGAGAAAGATGTAAATTAACAACTAGTATATTCCTGTAGTTTGCATTACTTCCCTAGTCAGTGCTGTTATCTGTACCTTACAAGTATTAGTACACTACCCTATTGCCTTACTTTAGACAGTGGTATGGCTGTCGACAACTATGTACATGAACTGGTTTTACCTGCAGTATACACCTCTTACCTGGTATACCTGTGGAGGACTTGTTCATTAACACTAACTAACTGTTTCTACATATACTCCCAGATTCCAGATTCCAGGTTGATATTTTGTACATATCTGTCCATCCCTCTTTGCACAGACTCTGGGCATGTCTTGACCACATGCAGGTGAACTGGGACATATTTCAGCTATTGTCCTCTTAAACCTTTATTGAATTGTACAATGACAGGTTTGTTTTCATTGACACTTTCCAAATATGTACAAGCCTGACAGTCAGTTATATGACATGAAATGTTGCCTACATGTCAGAGATTAGCACACTGATATGCCAGGGGGACAGGCTGACAGCCAGCAGATATGGGCCGATTTACTGGACATTCTGGACATATCTGTACAGTTGTGGGGTATGATTCTGTATGCAGCCTACTACCACTACCAGGATTCAGACCATGGCTGTGTCTGCTAAAAATAAAACACTGTCCATCACAGTTGTGTGTGCTATATAGATATTGCTGTGTATCTCCTATCTGATTTCTGTCTATAATTCTCCTGTGGTCTTACATTCTGATCTTGTATTACAACACTCTTATACAGGATTTCCTAGACAGTTATATTATGTAGCACAGTGTGGGTGACAGTGATGAGTGATACCTTATTATTCAGAAAAACTGCAACACTAACAATGCCATATTATACCAGTGTACACAGTACCAGTACAGGATATCAGTCTTTTATTTCTAGGCACAGTGTTCATATCTGACAGACCTGTGGGAGCTAACTTTGTTAGGACTACCTGAATGTTGCCACACAAATTACTAGATTCCACATATTATACACATACATCTCACTCTGTTACTGTATATACTCTGGTCATAGCCTGACAACATGGGGGCGTCGATGGGACATACTTTGCTTATTACTCTCATAACATTTTGGGGAGTTGCTGGAGTGACAGGTTTGTTCTTATAGATGTCTGACAATCAGTTGTATTCCTTGTTTGCTGCCTAAATGTATGGGATCACCCCAATGATTTCCCAGGGGGACAGGCAGCAGACATGGGACAATTTAATGGACATTCTGGACATAGCTATACAATTGTGGGATATGATTCTGTATGCAGCCTACTACCACTCTCAGGATTCAAACCATGGCTGTGTGTGCTAAGAATACAATAGTTCACGTCTCAGTTGAGTGTGCTATTTGGATGTTGCTGTCTGTCTTTTGACTGTTTTCTGTCTATGTCTCTCTCAGTTGTACTGTATGACCTCTTGGGATTACACCAGTCATTTACAGTCATTCCTACACATTTTATTTATGTAGCACAGTGTGGGTAACAGTGCTTAATACAACAGTACTATTAAGTGATTGCAAATCTAGATTACAATATGATATCAGAGTAAACACATGCAGTCCAACAGTTAGACCTTTATTGTCACGCTATTATGCTTTTGTTTACATACAACCTAAAGAAGTCTTCCTGTCATATTCTCTGGTATATGCAGTACATGCCTTAAACAATGCTGGTTTTATACAGGCAATTAACTTACTACTACTTTTAGATTTATTTCCTATGACAATACATGCAAGAGTATTACTAACCTGTCTTGCATCACATCTGCTCCAATCGACATCCATGGGCCTCCTGGTTCATAGCCCACTTACTTGCCGCTGTGAAAGACATAAGAGGAATATTTAGCAATACTTATCCATAATATACATGAGCTGACAATTATTAAACAGGTAGTGGACTGATACTTACACACGTCTGGGACCTCCCCTGTCCTCCTAGCCTCTTGGATCCACTGATCCAAGAGATCCCCATTTCGCCGCTTCAGATCGGCATAGTGATGCCTGACCTGCTCATCAGTTTGTGGTATGCCAGTGGCACTGGTGAGGTCACAGGCGAGATGGTCCCAGGCTTCCGCTCTGTATTGGGAACCCTGGTACTGGCCCTGAAGCAGTCCCATATCATATTCTTTCACAAGGAGTCGTGCCATGACTCTGGACTCCTGGATTCCCCAGCCCTGCGCCCGAAAGTGCACACCCTCTCCCATTCCAGACATAGTGTCTACAAGGGGAAGCTACAACCAGTTATGAGATGTAGTCCCACCTGTTGGGTTTAAATAGGGCCAGTTTCCTGCAATTTGCCGTGATTGGACAGTTTTGAAAAGGCTAAGCTATGGGCAAACCCTACTTACCTAAGGTTGGCATTGCATAAAGTTGTATACCAATGGGCAGACTGAGTTAGTTGGCCTACATATTGCTTACACCTACTAAGCTGGGCTGTGCAATGCTTAGCATTGCTTAACATTTAAGTTACATTATATTTGCATTTAAGTTGCATTATATTTGCATTGTGGTACTGATTTCTTATTCATTACATGTTATATATGTGTTTGGTACCCATGATTGATGTGTACGTACACTGTATGGGGTCCTTGTGTTTATTAAGGGGTTTCAACACTTTATTACAATAACACCTCACATCTGGGCTTAATGCATTACTCCAGTTCACATATTTACATTATGTGGTAGGTTATTCAACATAAAACTATATATAGATTCCTTTCACATGTTCAGTTTGAATTCCCTATAGTGAGGATCCGTTTGGTGATACCTCATTCTTCTGTACTGCAGTGATGGCTTAGTGGTTAACTACTGTGACTATAGTCAGATAAAAACCAAGGAATCCACCACGATATAAGAAAATAGAGCTTTTATTCCACAATGCAAGACCAGAAAACGAGCGCTTTCACATACGTCGAGTATGCTTCATCAGGTTACATTTTAATGAGCAAAATCACTCTGCTTATATACTAAACTAAGCAGTATAATTAAGCAATCAAACAATTAGAGTAATTACTTAATTAATCAAGTGATCAAATAATGAGGCATTTGTTAAGCTTTTTAAAACAGACATTGCACCATTTTTTGCTTCTGTTCCTTGATCTAATGACATAGGTTAAAGCAGCTACATCAATAAATGGATAGAATAAAATAAAATAAAATGCAAACATGTATCTCTATACATATTAAATAAACATATTCCCATGTGTATAAATATATGATATAAAGAGATATTCACATGGAAATATTATTGTATATAAAAATTATTGACAATATCCTTATGTGTTTAAAAACAATCTAAAAAATCTTCGTGCAGTTATTGTTTCCAGATGTAACTTGACTACATATCAAATGTATAATGAAAATGATCTAGCTGAAAATATAAACATGTATATAGATATGTATATAAATATCAAATATTAAATATATAGAGCACATACAGTATATAATATAATTGACATATAATAGCCAGCTGTATAAATGCTATGTAAATGGAAATAATGCATTTATCCAACTTGTCATATATACTTGTAAATAAATGCATAATGACAAATGTCTAAAAACTATATTTCATCAGTTCAACTCAAATTACTAACCTATCTCCCTATATATATTAATACAACAATTGAATATCAGATATATAGCCTGTTATTCTATACAATATGTATAAAGCCTATCATATATAAATATAGACATATAAAAATGCAAAATTTATGATCAGTAAAAAATATAGGACAAATAATCTGGCAATATATCAATGAAAAAACAATAATTACTATATATGTAATGTATAGACAATATCTCTCATTATATTCTTTATCTAAAGTATACAGTCTTATCTACGTGCTTCCAATATTGGTTTTATACTGATGTTGATGTTTAGTCCAGGCTCTATGTGTGCTCGTAATTTAAATATCCAATCTAGCTCTGCCTTAGCTAATATATTCATTCTATCTCCACCTCTCACTGAGGGTTTAATTATTTGTAACACTCTAAAATTAAAATGATGGTCTTGATTAAGGTTGATGTGCTTGGCTAGAGCATTTGTTAGAGTCATCTTTCTGATGTCATATGTATGATTGTAGATACGATCTCTAAGCCTCCTAGAGGTGAGACCTACATAGAATGCTTGGCAGTTCTTACAGGTAGCTAGATATATTAGATTGGTAGTATTACATGTAGCATATATAAGAAACCTATGTGTATAATCCAAATATGGTGTTATAAATTCACTTTCTGTATTAATATATTTACACGTTGCATTTTCCACATGGCCAAGTTCCCATCTTAAGGCCAATGTCTCTGTTAATATTAGGTTTCTTGATCATTTTATCTATACATAACCATCTTTTCAGATTCTTAGCATTTCTATATCTGAAATGTGGTATGAATCCTACTAAATCTTTAAGGCCATTGTCCATTGTGAGAATATCCCAATTTTCTTGTATAATTCTTACAATATTATGGTTATCATTAGTGTACCTCAAAGTAAAAGCTATAGTGCCTTCTTTTTTGTTGTTATTTCTAGGCATATATTGTATATCCTTGTTGTACCACTGTTTAGCTTTTCTATACAAGTGGACTTCACTATTGGGTTTATTTATGAGGCTAACTGGATACCCTCTGTCTGCAAATAGCTTATCCAACAGTGTAAGTTGTTCATCTCTCTCTGATGTATGGGTACATAACCTAGTAATCCTAGCTCTCTGATTCTTTATTATATTTGAAAAAATGAATCGAGGATGTCTGACAATCAGTTGTATTCCTTGTTTGCTGCCTAAATGTAAGGGATCACCCCACTGATTTCCCAGGGGGACAGGCAGCAGACATGGGACAATTTAATGGACATTCTGGACATAGCTATACAATTGTGGGATATGATGCTGTATGCAGCCTACTACCACTCTCAGGATTCAAACCATGGCTGTGTGTGCTAAGAATACAATAGTTCACGTCTCAGTTGAGTGTGCTATTTGGATGTTGCTGTCTGTCTTTTGGCTGTTTTCTGTCTATGTCTCTCTCAGTTGTACTGTATGACCTCTTGGGATTACACCAGTCATTTACAGTCATTCCTACACATTTTATTTATGTAGCACAGTGTGGGTAACAGTGCTTAATACAACAGTACTATTAAGTGATTGCAAATCTAGATTACAATATGATATCAGAGTAAACATATGCAGTCCAACAGTTAGACCTTTATTGTCACGCTATTATGCTTTTATTTACATACAACCTAAAGAAGTCTTCCTGTCATATTCTCTGGTATATGCAGTACATGCCTTAAACAATGCTGGTTTTATACAGGCAATTAACTTACTACTACTTTTAGATTTATTTCCTATGACAATACATGCAAGAGTATTACTAACCTGTCTTGCATCACATCTGCTCCAATCGACATCCATGGGCCTCCTGGTTCATAGCCCACTTACTTGCCGCTGTGAAAGACATAAGAGGAATATTTAGCAATACTTATCCATAATATACATGAGCTGACAATTATTAAACAGGTAGTGGACTGATACTTACACACGTCTGGGACCTCCCCTGTCCTCCTAGCCTCTTGGATCCACTGATCCAAGAGATCCCCATTTCGCCGCTTCAGATCGGCATAGTGATGCCTGACCTGCTCACCAGTTTGTGGTATGCCAGTGGCACTGGTGAGGTCACAGGCGAGATGGTCCCAGGCTTCCGCTCTGTATTGGGAACCCTGGTACTGGCCCTGAAGCAGTCTCATATCATATTCTTTCACAAGGAGTCGTGCCATGACTCTGGACTCCTGGATTCCCCAGCCCTGTGCCCGAAAGTGCACACCCTCTCCCATTCCAGACATAGTGTCTACAAGGGGAAGCTACAACCAGTTATGAGATGTAGTCCCACCTGTTGGGTTTAAATAGGGCCAGTTTCCTGCAATTTGCCATGATTGGACAGTTTTGAAAAGGCTAAGCTATGGGCAAACTCTACTTACCTAAGGTTGGCATTGCATAAAGTTGTATACCAATGGGCAGACTGAGTTAGTTGGCCTACATATTGCTTACACCTACTAAGCTGGGCTGTGCAATGCTTAGCATTGCTTAACATTTAAGTTACATTATATTTGCATTTAAGTTGCATTATATTTGCATTGTGGCATTGATTTCTTATTCATTACATGTTATATATGTGTTTGGTACCCATGATTGATGTGTACGTACACTGTATGGGGTCCTTGTGTTTATTAAGGGGTTTCAACACTTTATTACAATAACACCTCACATCTGGGCTTAATGCATTACTCCAGTTCACATATTTACATTATGTGGTAGGTTATTCAACATAAAACTATATATAGATTCCTTTCACATGTTAATTTTGAATTCCCTATACTGAGGATCCGTTTGGTGATACCTCATTCTTCTGTACTGCAGTGATGGCTTAGTGGTTAACTACTGTGACTATAGTGTACAGGGTCCTGAGTTTAGGACCCGCAATGGCTGTTTATTTTGTTTCTGGCCAGAACAGCGGCTGATGCATACAGAATGATTAAGGCACATTTAAGCAATTGTAAGCGGGTTTGCACCAGTTTGCTCCAAAGGTAAGCAATGCTAACCTCCTGTTAAATATGCTTACAGAGATTTAGCTATTGCTTAACCTGTATGCGCATTGCTTTCCCCCATGCAAACGGGCTTAAACTCGCTTACTACTGCTTACATATGCTTACTCCCACTTACTACTGTTTACATATGCTTACTACTGTTTAATAGTGCTTATACTTGCTTACTAGTGCTTATTCTCGCTTACCACCACACTAAGTTAGACAGTAATGTCTATTTTTATTTATTTATTTATTTTACATTTGTTAACCAGGAAAGTCCGACTAGATACATGTCCATTTTCAGCAGAGGCCCAGGGAGAAAAGCTTCACATTGCAAATAAGTGACACTTAAACATGTGGCTACATAGAAATCTAAATATTTAACAAATCATTGACAATTTATAGTCAAGGTTCCATTTAAATGAAGCAAACATTGTGTGTTTATTGTATAAATATACAGAGATAACATTATACATCTTAGAAGTGTGCAAAAAATAAAGAAAAGTATTTCAAGGTTGAATGCAAGGATGATAGTTAAGATAAAAGGTGGTTAGCTAAGAAGGAAAGTTATTATGACTAGAATATAGAGGGGAAGAAGAGCACAGGCTCAGAATGGGTAGTATAACAAGTTATCTTCCTGATAATAGAATTCTAATGGTTGTAGAGAAGTGAATGTTGTCTGGGTGGGGAATGGCTATTAATGGGTATTTCACTTCTGTGAGCTATGTTTTTCTTACCTTTGTCTTTTTATTTTTTGGGTTAGTCTGAGTTTAGACATGGACATAGCTATGTTTTTCTTACCTTTGTCTTTTTATTTTTTGGGTTAGTCTGAGTTTAGACATGGACATAGTTATGTTTTTCTTACCTTTTTTGTTATTTTTTGGGTTAGTCTGGATTTAGACATGGACATAGCCAATCCCTGTTTAGATACATCTTTAGGGATATTTTGAATTGGGGCAAGGAGGATATAGTGGTTAGTTCAGCAGGAAGTAAGTTCCATTTTTTTCCAGCAGAGTTGAAGAATAATGATTGTCCGGCTGAGTTGTTGGATTTGGTAGATTGTACTAGCATTCTGTTGGATGAGCGGAGGGATGCTAGGTTGCTGTAGGGGGTAATAATATTAGTCAGAATGGGAGTACTGGTAGGTTGGTAGAGGATTTTATGAATAACTATAAGCTGGTTAGAATGGAGCTGATTGGGTAGTTCTAGCCAGTCTAATTTGTGAAGATTTTGACAGTGGTGGGTTCTATAGGCAGAGCCTGTGGCAAATCTAGCTATATTGTTATAGAAGCTAGTGATTTTGTTAAGGTTTGATTTACTTAGATTGGTAAGGATGGGTGAAGAGGCGTAGAGCTATGGCAGCTCTGGCAGATGGAGTTAAGAATTATTTAATCCTATACAAGGAGCCTATTTTTTTGTTAACTGTTTTTATGGTTTTGTCTATATGGGCATCATACTTCAGATTATTATCAATGATTATTCCAAGAAGTTTAGTGCAAGGTTCAGGGGAGATTATGATGCCATTGTTAGATGAGATTGTAATTATTGGTAATGCTAACTTATGGGTAGGGGAGAAAAGTAGAAGTTTGGTTTTGTTTGGGTTCAGTAGGCGGCTCTACTTTGCTGAAGGTGATTTGGGATAGGGATTGTAGTTCTGTGGGAGTGGAAGCAGAGTAGATAAGTATGGAGTCATCTGTATATGGTATACAAGTTGCATCTGGGATAACTTTGGGAAGGTCATTAATGAAAATAGAGAAAAGGAGGGGACCCGATATAGAACCTTGGGGTACTCCAAGGTTGACAGGTAGAAGGGGGGGTTAGATTGCCTTTCCATAGAACAGCTTGTTGTCTGCCATGCAGGTAAGAGTGGAACCAGTTGATTACTGGGTTGTCTAAGGAAAGTGATTTTAGAGAGTCTAGGAGTAGGTGGTGATTCACCATGTTGAATACTTTTGCTAGATCGAGAAAGAGGGCAGAGGAGAGCTTATTCTGATTACAGTTGTGATTTATTGTGTGAGAAAAGGAGAGAAGAACAGTAGTTGTACTATGGGCAGGTCTAAAATCCATGCTGGGTTGGAGCTAGGAGAGTATTCTGAGTAAGGTGAGTTAGAATTTGCTTATGTATGCATTTCTCCATTATTTTGGCTAAGGGAGATAGTATGGCTATAGGTCTGTAGTTATAGAGTTCTGTGGAGTTTCCCCATTTATGAAGTGAAATAATGTGAGTGATTTTCCAGATGGAGGGGATGTAGGATTTGTGGATAGTATGACTGATTAAGATGGAGATAGGGTATGCTATTTCATTAGCGGCTTTTTGTAGAAACTCTGCAGGAAGTAGGTCTGCTGCCAGGGTTGTGGGTTTTAGTTTCTTAAGTAGGGATTTAATATAGTCAGTGGAGATAGGATCAAATTTGAAGGGAGGGATATTTACCTGAGTGGGTGTGGTTGTAGTAGAAGAGGTGAAGAAAGTATTAAAGGTCATTGCAGCACACTTAGGAGGTAGCTGTAGGGTAGCTGAGGGGGTGGGAGTTGCGGATTTACCTGGGTGGAGCAGTTTATTCAGACCTGACCAGAATTTTTGGGGGCTGGTTTTGGTGTTGTTGCTGTTGTCTCATTTCTCATTTATTTGTATCTAATGTGGGCTTGTGGTGATTTGGTGACTCTCCAGGAGGTCCATGCTGTGTTTCTAGCAATAAGTTTTTGTCTAGGACTATTGGTTAGCCATGGAGCAATTTTGTTTTTGGTTCTGATTGTTCGTGTGGGAGCATGCCTGTCTAAGATGGCAAGGAATCTAGCATTGAAGTCTGAGTCTGCTTCATCAAGGGGAAGTACTTGTCTACTAGTTCTTGGGAATGTGGTGGATTTGGAAACTGTATGGAGTTATCATTCATTACACATTTTACCTTCCATTTGTATCTCTGATTCCTGTGTACATATACTGTATGGGTCACTTGTGATTATCTGCGGACTTTGCAACATTATGACAATGACACCTCACATCGGAATTTAATGCAGTACTCCAGTTCACAAATATATGTTATAAATATATAAATATTGTAAATATATGATATTGTAGGTTATGCAACAAAATAAATTGATCATACAGTCATTTGACATGGATTGTACTTGAGTGGGACTCCAACCAGGCATGACTGCTTATAAGGTGAATGCTCTGCCCACTACACTACTGCTGTATTTGCATGCATCTTGCTTTTTATCCTCTTGTGCCATTTAAGCTGCATTAACTGTAGCTAAGTGATGGGCAAACCCCCGCACTTACGTTATGTTTTAACTATTGCTCTTGTAAACATGGGGGGATGTTTCTGGGGGGTATGCGAACACCTATGAGCGGTCTTGCATATTCTTTTATTCATACTCTGCTGTTCTTCATTGCAGGGTTGTGTATATTCTGAGAGCTCTGCTCTCAGACACACCCCCTGCACTCGTACACACTCTGTGCACATTTAAGAGCTCAGGCAGCGCGCCTTCATTAATATGCATGGCATGCGGCCGTCCTGCTCCTAAACAGCCACTTCCGTGCAGGACTAAGCTAGTCCTGCACAAAAGGATAGTGAATTCGGGGGTATTTCTATATGTGTGTGTCTGTATGTATATAACCATCATATTATTAGTTTTATTATTATTATTGTTATTATTATTTTTATTTTTACTGTATATACAGTTCACTGCAACAGTAATTTATTTTTGGCAATGTCCACCCCCTCCCCCATTCTCCACCATTTGTCCTTGAGATCCTTGCAAGGGCAGCAAGGACCTTTGTACTTTTTTGGATGTTGCCCTATTGTTGCTGGTTGCGAAGGGGCCCCATAACAGTTCAAGCTTCAAAGTCCCAAAAATGTAGGTTTTCTACTGTGACCTCCCATGATGTTTCTTCAAAATTCAGAATCTTCTACAATATTTGTACACTGTGTGTGAGATTTGAGATATGAAGAAGGGTAATAGGGCAAATAGTAACTCAATGGACTAAGAATAATATTAAGACGTGACACTTCTTGATGATTAATAAGTAACAGAAGAATACCTTATAAAACCACATCCTAAAAGTGCAAAGAATAATAAAAGCTATAAATATAAAAGTCTTAAAAGTAAAAAAGACAAAACTTCAGTATTGGGTAGCTACATAAGTTAATTCAAGCAATAAAACTATTTAAATACCTCAGACATTGATCAGTAACATACCTCTCAACCTTTTAGTGCAAGAAGTCTAGACAAAGACCTAAATAATGGGGAGACAAAGGCCCCAAAAATAGGGACAATTTTTACATATTGCTCTTATAAACTTAGAAAGTTGATAGAAGAACAAGTTTTCCATTAACATGAATTTTCTGAAGGGTATGAAGTCTGAAACTCAAATGATTGTCATTTTCTGATTTCCATCCTCAATGATTTGCGAATCATTTGACAGAAAATCAAAAAAAAATTATAAGGAAAAGAGCAAAAATATGAGGCAAAATTCGGAACATTCTGCGAAAATTTGGACAGTTGGGAGGTATAACCAGTAATGATAGTCAGAAAATAAACATCTGTGAGCACATAGTGACTTTGCAGGCACTGTCACCTTATGGTACACTACAGATCCCACAATCTCAAGTGTGAAAACAGCAGCCATATAGTGCAACAAGTCTCAGTAAGGTTTGAACCTAGACCCTCACCCTGGATCCCAACATAATGACTTTCTGGGCCCTCTGCAATGATGCCACTGGAGAATGACCAGTTCTGTACCTATAATGACAATCTTTTGAAAGTGGATCAAAGAGGATTCTCAAAAGTTTATAATAAATCCAGGGGACTGCAACCCTGGGAACACCAACTGCAGCAGCTCTACCAAGAAGAACCCCACCAAAAGCAAAGACAGGATAATACATGCTGATCCTTCTGCATCAGGACATTGGCTACTGCAACCATCACACTAGTAAAATGGAACCCATGTACAAAAGCCTAAGGAAAACCCATAATGAGAAAACTTTGTACAGGAAATTATATTCAGTTGGAACAAACCAGCTAACTCAGTCAACAGTACTAGAAAGAAAGGTATTCAGCATATCCATGGTACCAAGTGTCCTCAAAGGGAAAGCTATCACTTCAAGGGAGAGTTATTGTCAAAATCTGGATATATACATCAGATGTGCTGGTTTTAGTCACTGGGATCCAGGATAGAACAGGAACTCTATATTTCTTTCAGAATGAGAAAAAAGAAGCAAAAGAATTTCTGCCCCTGCTCTGAATAATGGACAGTCACTACAGCTTATTTCATCAGTAGAGCTTTGGTGTCCCTTAATAGCTCCAATGAGGTAATTTGCTATTTTAGTAGATCTCTTTCTGGAGAGCAAGCAAACAGCTCATAATAATTATTTGTTGTAACCACCCACAGGATCTGTTGGTCCAGGCTAATGGCTGTCCAAACTGGGATGAACTCAGAAGTGACTTTGTTGGTATTCCCATTCTATAGCCAGGTCTATTAAAAATAGGACACAAGGTTATCTTCTTTGGTGACTTAGTTCTTAAATGAGAGGAGACTATATGGTGCTAAAGCACCTATCTCAGGTATCAAGGAAGTAATGTTTTCTTTTTGATGTTGTCTTAGCTGTAAGAGGAAAGGGCCCACTGGAATTATAAAGGCCATTCTGAATGGTGAGGACATGCTTCCTCCTACGTGGTCAATAATCATGTTTTGAGAGGTATGTCCACAGAGAAATCTGAAGAGAGCTTCATACTTAAATTCAGCATCCATAATAATAATAATAATAATACTATCCATCAGGTAGGCCCACTGGACACA